>NW_016809129.1:1425585-1447864 GCF_001698545.2 Rhinopithecus bieti | reverse complement strand
AAAAAAAAAAAAAAAAAAAAAAAAAGAAAAAGCTATGCTGCTTTCTGTTCCCAAGGAACCATTTTAGAGGTGAAAGGTTCATATTCCATTATCAGTCCCCTGAGCCCACCAGTGTTCAAAAATGTTTTTTTCCCAAGACTTTTATGGCACTTAAGTCAGACTGCTCATATTGGAATAACAGACCAGAAATGACTGACAGTTATAGTGTCTGGGATTAGGGAGAAAAATATTTAGTGAGAGGAACTGGGAGTTTATCAGGAGATATGAATGATTTCATCTCCAGGATTCTGGTTTCTAGTCACCTTTGCTCTCTGAGGGAATTGAATAAGGACTGCCTTACTCTGCCTGTTCCCAGTTCCAGGAAATGTACATTCTCAAGAGATCAGGTGGTTTTATAAAACATATTCTTTTCCTCTTGTAGACGGGAATTGAGAGCAAGGGAGGCTTAAATCCTCGATAAAGATCATGTGTGTATTTGAAAATTGGACGTAGTTCTTCAGACACCCAAACCTTTTACGTGTAATGGCAAATTAGCCCTCACTTCCAGCCATGGCAAGGTTTAGGATTAAATGATATTGAACTAGCTTTCCCCTTAGAACACTGCTTTTCTTTGCAGGATGGTAAAGCTAATTTTTAATCATACCTCCTCTACAGTTTTAATAATTATGACTTTTCTTGTTTTCCTCTTTTCTTTTCCCTCCTGCCTGGAGTCCTGGGTAAAATTTAAGAGAGTGTGTGTGTGTGTGTGTGTGTGTGTGTGTGTGTGTGTGTGTGTGTGTGTGTTTGATGCTATTTGATTCCTTTGAGTATTGACTACACATCTGGACTGTGCTACTGAACAAAGTTGAGAGTGTTGGATGATGTGCGATAAATACCCATACCTGAGGCTCGGTCAATTATAAAGAAAAGAGGCTTAATTGGCTCACGGTTCTGCGGACTGCACAAGCTGGCCTCTGCTCGGCTTTTGGGGAGGCCTCTGGAAGTTTTTACTCATGGCAGAAGGGAAGCAGGAGCAGGTGTGTCACATGGCGAGAAAGGGAGCAAAGTGAACACGGGGGGTGCCACACAGTCATAAACAACCAGATTTTGGGAGAACAAACTTACTAATATGATAACAGCACCAAGTCATTCATGAGAAACCTGTTCCCATGATTTCATCACCTCTAATCAGGCCCTACCTCCAACACTGAGGATTACAATTCAACATGAGATTTAGAGGGGTAATGTGTCCCAACTTTGTCAAGGCCTATAATGGAAATAGACTTGTACTCACACAGCTAACACTTTATCCGAGTAGACATGCCTTTGAGTGCATAGCTTGAAAGGTTGAAACAAACTAAATTGAGGGTTGTTTATATTAAATAAAGCTATTTTCCCCCAATTTTAGCTAAACCTCTTTTATATAAAGAAAAAGAATTTTTTTCCAATAAGATAACCAATCAAAGCAGGAAATCATTTTGTTACAATTGTTGTACAAAGCAGCCCTGTGCAAGGCTATTGTGAATGTTAAGACCTTTCTTGGGGGTCTCTGATAACTGATTCTCTCTAGAGAATTCTTCCTATTCTTGGCTGTAGATTGTTGCTAAAAAGAATTAGTTCCATTTTCTCCAGAGTGCTCTAAGTTATAGCTATTTATCTTTTAAGGAAGCTCCTAAGTATCCACAGGTGTTCAGCCCCCTAAAATTTCAATTTATCTTCAGCACAGCCAGCTTTTCAGTGTTTACTATAAGGCTTTAACCACATGGTAATTCCTCCCTTAAAGAAGTCTGCTGTATATAATGTTAAGGCGGAGTTGTCATGGCTGTTATGCTGTGTCTCAAGCCAAATACGTTTCTCAGCATTCCAAGGTTATGTGAATACACAGAAATAATTATTTTCAGATGTTGACATTGCACTTAGTGATTTAGTAATATGAGAAAATATGGTTCAAAAGTTATTCATTTAAAAAGCAATGCAAAATATAGTAGAGGCAAATATGGTATGCATTCAGGCACATACTGTAAAGTAGAAATGTTGGAGTGATTTAGCTTTCTGTTATAATATCTTTATCACACAGGATATGGACTTACTGTGATGTGAGTTAGCATGTTTCCTCTGACACAACTAAAGTTCAGAGATGTGCCTTGCTTCTAGTCCAATAATGACTTTCAATCACTGAGCCAGACCCATGATTCTTGGATTCGCTTGTCACTTAAGATGTTGTCTTTTTTTCGTTTTTTTGTTTTTGTTTCTGTTTTTTTTGTGAGATGGAGTCTTGCTTTGTCTCCCAGGCTGAAGTGCGGTGGCACAATATTAGCTCACTGCAACCTCCACTTCCCAGGTTCAAGCCATTCTCCTGCCTCCACCTCCCAGGTTAAAGCGATTCTCCTGTTTCAGCCTCCCAAGTGACTGGGACTATAGGCACGTACCACCACGCCTGGCTAATGTTTTTGTATTTTTAGTAGAGATGGGGTTTCACCATGTTGACCAGGCTGGTCTCAAACTCCTGATCTCAAGTGATCTGTCTGCCTCAGCCTGTCAAAGTGCTGGGATTATAGTTGTGAGTCGCTGTGCCTGACCAATATGTTCCATCCTTAAGTCAGTTTTGAATGTTAAAAAAATGAAATCTGTAGCTTCAAAATATAATTTTTCTGTAATAATCCAGAAAATAACAATAGGACTTTTAAAAGGGCTTTTCTTAGCTTTGCAAGAAAAGGGATAAAAGCAGAAAGGTTCACTTTTGAAGAGACCAAGACTCAGTTGCAAAGGTACTCTAAATTTACTTTTTCCTAACATTGGTTTATGACTTTCAGTATGAATTTTATGTTTATATCCACATATCATGTAGTCAACATAGAAAAGGCAAAAACCTGAATGAAGTTTTATTATACTCATTGATTCTTTATCTTCATGAAAAGGGAAATTATTATTTCTTCATAGTCTTTAAATTTCTACAGTAGCATTTGAGGAAAATGAAATAAACTCCATTTGATATATGACCTATTGCACTTAAAAATATTCAGATCACTGGTTACTGCCGACTGCTTATAAGGAAAAATGGTTTGATTTTAATGTATTGTTCATGCTGTGAGCAAAATGGGTGTCTGCTAAGTTTTTATTTTAAAATGCGTATTTCTGTCTTTACCTTGTAGCCTTGCAATGCATTTGCACAATGTTTGCAAAGTACGAGTTTATTATATTGTTTGTCTGCTTCTTATTATAACTTTAAAAGGAAAATGGGACACCCTCCTCTCGCCCCACCCTAGAGACAGATTTTCCATGACAGAATAGTTCTAAACATCAGGATATTGCATAAGTCAGTCTGGAAAAAATAGGAACAGACAGCTAACACTATCTAGTAGAGCTTTGCTTTTGTGACCACATTTTTTGGTTAAATAACTCTACATAAATGATAATTTCCCTACATATTTTGATATCAATATCTAAGTTGATATCAACTTTCAAAACCCATAATTGTTCTGTGTACATTCTTTGATTGTTTTTATTTGGGTACTGTATAAAAATGATGACAATTTAAAAGTCATTGTATGGTGTAAGATCCAAGGAAATCTGATTAAGCTCTGAGTCTAATGAGTGTGAGAGAAACCTGTGCAAGGGACATTTCAAAGAGTTAACAGTGTGGTGAGGTATGAAAAAGTGATGGTGTGTAGGATATTGCCCTGCTCCAGGTTTTACAAGGAGTAGTTAGGATTTGATTTTTGGCCCCCAAAAGACTTAAACTTTAACGTAATTATAAGGAAGAAGAAATTGGTGGCATGGCTCCGTGATCCTGTGGGTTGCTTGCGACTGAGTGTAGTGAAAAGTTTGTGAAGTAGACGTTAATATTCAAAGCCTATTTCAGAAAAGTTGAAATCAGAGTGGTAAGCAAAATTATTCTCCAAGTCCCTTTTAATTTTATTTGCTCACTTAAGCCAAAAGAACTGGGATAGGCTGTATCTTTTTCACGTTACAATGATCAAACTACAAGGGCCAAGTGCAACTCTATTCATAGTTCTTTTCAAGTACAAATCTATTTCTCAATAAGTCACATTACTTATGTAACACTTCTTGAGTACTTGTTTACTACAGCCTGGACAAAGGGTATCAAGGAACAGTAGGTTTACTTGGTGGTAGAGTCTGGGGAAAAATAAAACTATTTGTTAACAGCCAGTTGTTTACAAGGACCCTTATCTACTTTGTGACATCTTTATGCCTGTGGAATGAAGAATGTGATCTAACTCACTGTGGAAGCTTAGCTTTCTTCCATTTCTGCTCCTGGAGCTAGAGGTTTTCCATCAGATATGGATATATTCTTTTGAGATTCCTTATCAATATGCCATGCCATTTTAGAATGACTTCACCTATCTCACCTTTGATTATTTATAAGTAAAAGGAGGGAGAAAAGTACCCGTTTTGTGAAATTGTTTCTGACACATGCATAAAACATTATGTATCATACAAATAAATTATAATGAAATTATATGCTAGGATTGGATCTAATTCCTTGAATTATTCAACAGTGAAGCTGAGTAAGTTCAAGGCACTGCCACAAAGTACTGTTGGGAGTATAGTGGATACATAAGAAGAAATACTGGTTAAAGGAAAAATAGAACATAATTGAGAAAAATAAATTCTGCAAATAATATATAATTAAGTACCATGAAGCAATTAGAAACTGTTATAGTTCAGACTTGAAAGAGATTATTTCCTGAGGCAAAGGGAGCATTCATGGAGTAGAGTAGTCATTGAGTAGGATCCTTCCTGGAGCAGATAGTCATTGTGTGGGTTCTGACGGGTGAGTGGAATTTGAACAGGGAGAGACCTGAGACAGACATAGTCAAAGGCAACATCATTAGGAGCAGAAGAGTAAAAAAAAAAATATGGTATTGAAGAAGAATAGTGCAATTATGTCATGGGTCATAAAATGCATTAGATTGACAAGTTAATTCTCACTAAGAGCCAGGTACTTTGCCAAAATAAGCATTTTACATAAATTATTTCACTTTCATGGTAAACCTAAGAAGTAGAAATGTACAGATAAAGAATTCAGGACATGATACAACTATTATGTGGAAGCAGATGAACTTGAAACCAGGGACTGGGGTCTTGACCACCAATCTCTGTTCCCTGATGTTGGTATTTGGTAACAGGGGGAAGGAGGGATATTTCATTCTGTAAGCTGTGGTCACTCATAGGATGTTTTTGAGCAGAGTGAGTAATGTGTTCTTCCCAATTACTCTGTCTCATCTCACCCATCCTTCTCTTTAACCCTGCCTTTAAACTACCTAGACAAACCATTTGGAATTACAGGTCTGATTGTATAGTACATGTGCTTACAATCCTACAGGGCTCCCAGGGCCCATAGCATGCCTTTCTTGTTCTTTCCATGATGTACAAGGCCCTGCCAATCTCTATAGCTTCATTTGTAACTACTTTCCTTTCTCTGAAATCTCCTTGCCGTCTTCCTCTGCTTTTCCTTAGGTTAGTGCTTCCTCCTGGATGACCTTTTTGCATTTCTGGGTCCATCTATTCTGCTCTGCTTTTGTCATTTATTGTGAAGTATTGAACTGCTTCTTAACCCTCTTCTTCATAAAAATTTGAAAATCTGTTTCCAGATATGTGGTTCTACACCAAAATGGAATTCAATCATTGACACTACCTATTCCATATTAAAATGGCTTTTACAATTATCTAATGTAATTTTTTCCCCAAATTTCCAGTGTGTGACCCGTAACCGTGACCTGTTTTGTCTATTAGTTAGGATAGGCTAAGCTATCTTGCAGTAACAACCACCACAAATATTGTAATGGCTTACAACAAAAAAGATTTCCCAGCCGGGCGCGGTGGCTCAAGCCTGTAATCCCAGCACTTTGGGAGGCCGAGATGGGCGGATCACGAGGTCAGGAGTTTGAGACCATCCTGGCTAACACGGTGAAACCCCGTCTCTACTGAACAATACAAAAGCTAGCCGGGCGAGGTGGCTGGCGCCTGTAGTCCCAGCTACTCGGGAGGCTGAGGCAGGAGAATGGCGTAAACCCGGGAGGCGGAGCTTGCAGTGAGCTGAGATCCGGCCACTGCACTCCAGCCCTCCAGCCCGGGCGACAGAGCAAGACTCCGTCTCAAAAAAAAAAAAAAAAAAAAAAGATTTCCCTCTTGTTTGTGTAGATTGAAAGGAAGACTTTGCTTATCATAGTTACCTCTGAAGGAAGCTCCACTTGACATATGCTTTCACAATCACTTAGGAGAGGGAGAGAACATGGTAGTCACACGCTGGTTCTTAGCACTTCTGGCTGGTAGTGATGCATTCCACTTGTGCATACATTTCACTGACCCCGCATGGCCTCACCAAACGTCAAGGAGACAGGGAAGCACAGTCCTACCACGTGGCTGAAAGTGGGAGACACATGGAAATAGTTAACAGCACTGCAGTGTGTTAAAGATCTGAAATTGTAAGACAATTCTTTAGAAAATTTATGTTCAATAATAGTTGGTAAAAGTGTCAAGTCAAATGTTGCAGTTTGGAAGTGAAAACTGAAAAAATCCTAAAGATGTGAGATTGTATCTTTTAAAATCATCATCTCAGTTGAAAACACTGAATATTGAAGCATATGCTTAGACTTAACGCAGTAAATGCGAGCATTTCATGGCCGTGGCACAAAAATGTGTTAAAACTATATCGTCCATCCACTGATAGTATTGAAGAACAAAGCAGTGTCACAGAAAATAGGTTGCATTATTCTCAGAAATATATCATGCTTTGAGGGATCCTTTTTTTTTTAAGGGAGGTCATGATCATCTTTCATAAATAATTTATCAGTCAATGGTAGTGAACAGAGTTTGAGTCAAAATTCTACAATGAAATGCTCCCGTATAGGTGTAAAATATATAAATGTATATATAAATATACATATACAAATGTAAATATATAAATGTATATATTTAGTATGTATTTGCCCCTAGTTTAATTTGTCAGCACTAACTGCTGGTTTTTATTTCTTTTTGCAATAAATTATATAGAAATTGATTTGAGGGAGATTTAATATAAATGTTAAGTGAGAGGAAATCTTACCCTGTCCTATCTATGGATATTGATAAACTGTACCACTGTATTCCTGACTCCTAGCTTGGATATAGGAGCTTGACTATTTACATAGATATGTAAGGGGATATGGGTGACAGGAGGAATTACAAATGTACTTATTTAACAATTAATGCTGACATAAACTATTTAGGTAATATTTCATTTTTTTTTAGAATGAATGATGACTGTCAGTGTGACTTAGGATACAGACATAAAATTAGGAAATCAAAAGAAATACCTGTTTCCTTCAAAAAATTGTACTAGTCATTCTTTTGACTAGCGTTTTAAAAATTGCATAAGACTATTTTCATTTGCTGTGTGTACATTAAATATGTCTGTGTAGGTCCCTTTGTTTTCTTTTGCCCCACAGTGATTACGTTGAAAATTATAAACAGAGACATTAGCGTAAGTTATGGATTAAATATGGAAATCATAACAAACCCTAATTCCATGAAAATGAAATTTCTTTTTGAAAAGAGGAATAGGTATTATTTTACTTATTGTCATTTAGCAAATTTTCTTATGGAACATCATTACTCTGCCTCTCAGAAAATTTGCCAAATTGTTTAAAACTCCCTTCAAATATTTGCACTTCAATAACCTATTGAAAGCACAACTGATTTTGTTTGTGCTAGGTTTATCTCCATTTGAAGGCAGACTCCTTCGGTGAGCTCCCCCATGGCAATATGAGAGAAGGAAAAGAAGGAGGGAGGACCTTGCAGGACTGGTTTATGTAGCAAAAAGTTAAGAGACGAGAGAGCTCTACAATTATTGAGCACAGGAAAAACGATTTCCTATTCATAGTAGTGTGGCACATGTAGAGGAGTCTTTAAAGATGATACAGCATGCTGTTCCTTTCCCCTCCATTGTGTAATCAACCAGCCAATATTTATCAAGTACCTGTTAGTTTCACTTACAGAGTACATGTAGCTGAGTTTTCTTTTCTTTTCTGCTTTCTTTATCCCTACTCTCCAGCTCCTGACCTGTCCATCATGAATATCAGTTTTCCCCATGCATTAAACCTTTAAACCTGTCTTCCATCTAATAAGACTTCACACTGCTCACTTTTCCTTTCTGACACTGAATACACATAAACAAAGGGCAATGCCTCTTAAACCCAAAAACCCATTCAAAAACCAAAACCAAACCAAATAAAATGAATTGCTTGTGTTAATTTGTATCATCCATTTACATTTTCAGAAGCATAGTCAATCAGATAAACTTACTGTTTTAATTCTAAATTCATTGAGTTTCTGTTAGTCTCTATGTTTCCTATATGTAGCAGCTGGGTTAAGAATATAATTGTCTTGACAGCAATTGATTGACATTTACAAGCTCAAAAGTTACCTTGGAAGCTTTTGAAATTAAAGAAATAAAAGTGTTAATTCTCTCTGATCTGGACAAGCTAAGACTCAGTGTCAGCCCTTTATGGGTCAGGCTGTGGAAGGAGTGCATAGGATGAAATACCAGTGCATCCCTGGTGCATTAAAACTAAATGGGATTTCAGCAGATGAAGGGAAAGGGTGAGGAATCAAGTCTTAAATTGTCTGCCTCAGACATGGTAAGAAGACTTGGACAGTAATAGAAACAGGAAGTGTTTGCTGTGAAGCTTGAGTGTATTCAAAGTAAATCAGTTTGTGTTCCATTAAGGAATCCTAGCTCTAGGTTGGAGCCTATGTGGGATCAGTAAATTTTGCACTAGGAAATACCTAATGTCAAACCTTAGAAAACACCTCATACTGTGGCCAGCTGTCATCAAACCCGTCGCCACTGCTAGTAAAATAACTCCACAGCAAGTGAAATTGGCAGTAATTGCACAAATAAACGGGTTGCAAAAGAGCAAAATGGGTATGTTTCAGAACATCATTTCTGTTAGGCTCCATGTTATACTGCTTACATTAGAAACAAATGGAAGTTGAGAGGTAAAGCCTGGCATTAAATTTTCTAGTGATGCAGGAATAACTGTTAGCAGCTGGGCCTGGGTGCTTTTCCCCTGCTTTGTCCTGGAAAGATTTCACATCTTAAGGGAAATAAATGAACTACACATCTTGAGAATTTTTTTTTTTTTGTATCATATTGTACAAATCTGAGTAAATCTCATTTTCCCCCTTTTTGGAGTTAAGTAACATAAGTAACTGTAAGGATTTTCCAAATACTTTCTCAACCCTGGAAAACTTTCCCTCGGGACTTACAGTATATCCAAATGACTATCGATTATAGCTAAATGTAAATACATATGCACATATGAGGTGAAGCTGTATTAAAATGTGGGTGGCAGTGTCTTTAACTCAGATTTGGGATGCTTTATGCAGTCATGGGAAATATCAGGGGATCAACTTGAAATTCTTTAAAAGTCAACAGAATTTTGGAACGATCAAGGAACACGGGAATATGGCCTCACGTTTTCTTTCTCACTGACGACATAAATGCCGCCCTCACTGTGGTGTTTATTGTTTCTTCCAGATAATCTTTGCATACTCAGTCCTTGGAATATAGAGGCATTACCCTGTACTCATTTTTTCCTTCCTGGAGGTATAAATAGACTGATGACGCCCTATGCTCTCTGCAGGCCGTGCATCATTCATACCGTACATCTCCTTTCTAGGTCACAAAGCTTTTAAAAAAATCAGCAGTGGTAGCATCATGTGAGAAGATGAGCATATGACTGACTCCTTCCTTTCACCTCAGAGCCGTGCCTTTGATAGCGTCCAGACAGCAGTGCATGGAAGCATGACGTTGGGGTGGTTCAAGAATATCAGAGGGAAAAATAGCCATTCTTACCAAATAACTTAAAAATAGCATAGTCTGAGCATTTTCCCTTTGCCCTTTCTCCCCAACGTGACTGAAATGAAGCCCTTCCCATCCAAAACAAAACTAGGAATTTGTGTTTTGTGAGAATTTGAAGAGCCTGCCTCTCTTACTACAACTGCTTTCTTCCTTCCAAATGTATAAGCTCAAGTCGTGAGAAAATGTCATCTGTCTCGTTCTGCTTCCCTCTCTAGTAAAATAAAAATGGTCGTGCTTTCAGACAGTCATGTATTATTGAGTGCCTACTGAGTGAGGAATCGTGTGTTGACTGTTTTCAGATGGGGTGAGGGTAAACATTTTTTCTGCTTTCCTCCAGCTTCATTATGTGTTATAGTTCATGGTATTTAAGCTAACAATTGGCAAGAAGGCTAATTCTTAGAGGTAATCTCACATTCGAGGAAGGTCGGGAATAAGGATGGTGAGTAGTGGGGACAGTGTTCTTGTTACCACTGGAGTTTTGTGTCCTGGATGCCAGGTACACATCATCTTATTCTCTTCTTGATTTGTCAGTACTTTTTAGGGACCATTAGTTCTCTGCCTACTATGTGCCAGACTCTACCCTAAGCATTTAGAATTCCAGTTAAGAAGAGGTAGATCTGGGAGTTATACCTGATATAAATGACGAATTGATGGGTGCTGACGCGTTGATGGGTGCAGCACACCAACATGGCACAAGTATGCATATGTAACAAACCTGCACGTTACGCACATGTACCCTAGAACTTAAAGTATAATAAAAAAAAAATAAAAATAACTGCTATCCTAACAGGAAAAAAAAAAAAAAAAAAAGAAGAGGTAGATCTTCTATTCATTTAAAATTTCATTCTACTAGCTAATAATGTATTTGGAGGAATAAATGCTGTGAAGAAAAGCAGACTGAGTGTTATCTGTAGGTAGTTATGGGGGATGTGTGCTATCTTATATAGGTTGATCAGGGAGACACAAACTGGTAAGGGGTGATTGCATAGTTCTCTGAAAGAAGCAAGGAAATGAGAACCACGTGGATGGCTGAGGGAAATGCAGTCCAAGCAGAAGAAACAGGAAGCGTAAATCTCACAGATGAGGGCGCATCAGTGGAGCAAGGGCAAGAGTATTATGATAAGAGGTCATGAAGGCAGCAGTGAGAAACACCCTGGAAGCCTGTGCCGGACATATGGAGGAGTGCAGATTTTATTCTGATAAAGACATTGCAGAGGAGTGGCATCATTTCACTTGCTCTTGAGAAGAGAAACTGGAACACAGATTGTAGATGGGCAAAGGAGGCAGCATGAGACAAGCCTCTCTCTTGCAAGCCATCCAGGTGAGAGATAACAGTGGCTTGGAGATGACAGTGAAGGTGGTAGGAGGATATTCTAAAAGTAGAGCCAGTTGAATTTGCTAATTCTGATATTGTAAAATATGTATTTGGTCTTCATCCCTGTTTTCTGTCATACAGCTCCTAAAACCCTTGACAAGAATATCCTTTGTATGCTAATAAGATGACTAATGGCTGGAGGCCCCTTTGTAACTTCTGGATCGGGCTGCTCACCAGAAAGACCAAGGCATGATCAGGGATTAGGACTTTCAGCCCCATCTCAGCCTCTGCAGGGCTGAAGGTTGCATTGATTACCAATGGCCAGTGGTGCAATCAGTCATACCTGTAGAATTGAAGCCTCTATGTAAATCCTAAAGGACAGGGTTCAGAGAACTTCTGGATAGCTGAACATGTAGAGGTTCCTAGAAGGTGGCACACCCACCCAGGGAGGACATGGGAGCTCTGCACCCTTTCTCCTATACCTCACCCTATGCAGCTCTCCAACTGGCTGTTCATTCATATGCTTTGTAATTTTTTTAATAATAAATGGGTAAATATATATGAAATGTTTCTCTGAATTCTGTGAGCTGCTCTGGAAAAGTAATCAAACCCAAAGAGGTGGGTTATAGGATCTCTGATTTATAGCTGGTTGGTCGAAGTACAAGTCACAACCTGGGATTTGGAATTGGCATCTGAAGAGGGGGGCAGTCATGAGGGACTGAGGGGTGATGCTATGTCCAGGTGGATAGTGTTAGGATCGAATCTAATTAGAGGATGCTCAGCTGGTGTCTGTTGAAGAATCTGGTGTCAGAAGTGTTGAGTGATGAGTGAGAGCAGGAGAAACACTGGTTTTCCCTACATTCTCTTACACTGATGGGTTTGTATTCAGAGAGACTGGAAGGATGGATCTGTCATTTACTGAGATGGGAAGTCACAGCGAGGAACCATATATTAAAACCATATATTAAAACTCCATTAGTAATATTAAGGCTGTCCATTCTAGGAAACTGATGATCATCCTTACAAAGTAGACAGTGAATTCCATTCACACAAAAACATGAGATAAAATTAGTGAAGAGGTGGTGACTCATGCCTGTAATCCTAGCACTTTGGGAGGCTGAGGCAGGTGGATCACCTGGGGTCAGGAGTTTGAGACCAGCCTGGGCAACATGGTGAAACCCTGTCTCCACTAAAAATACCAGAAGTAGTGGTGGACGCCTGTTATCCCAGCTACTCAGGAGGCTGAGACAGGAGAATCACTTGTACCTGGGAGGCAGAGGTTGCAGTGAGCCAAGATCGTGCCAATGCACTACAGTCCGGGCAACAAGAACAAACCTCTGCCTTGGGCGGGCGGCGGGGGCAAGGGGTGGATTAGTGAAGAGGACAATATTGTAACCTACAAAAATTCTGAGGTAGGTCTGTTACTTTTGTTAACAGACTTTCCTGAATAAAGTACTCCAAAGTAACTTGGAGTTAAGACATTTTAGTATTATGCCTTGGTTTTCAAAACATGAATAGTTGCCTTCTCTTTTCATGAATTTGGATATGAATGCAGGCACTTACCTACATAATTTCTAATATTGATGATACTGGTGTTTCTTAAATTCACTAAAAAATTTTATTTGTAAAGGGTAATCTGCATTTCATTATTTAAGGTTTTATTTAAAAAATTTTTTTTTTTTTTTTTTTTTTTTTTGAGGTGGAGTCTTGCTGTGTTGCCCTGGCAGGTGTCAAACTTTTGGGCTCAAGCATTCCCCATTCCCTAGCTTCCTGAGTAGTTGGGATTGCCACATTACATTTTGAAAGAAGACAGTTTACAGATGTCTGTTTCCATGCATTTTAAAAGAGATCCTGTTACAAAAGATTCAGTTAATCTCTTTAAATGGAATTTATTTTGGTTTCCTACTTCCTCCATTAAAGTGCATTAATCCTTCTTAACATATGTGTTTATCACCTGCTGGATTGCTAAGTATGTAAAAGCTACTTTGTAAAAGCAATGCTGTAGCTAAAAAAATGTATTGTATAGCAGCCAATGTGATTTAGCCATTTCAACATCAGATTTTATTAACACGATAGTCCAGACCTAAATAGTGAAAAGATTTCCCTCTCAAATTGTCCCCTAGAAAGAGAAGATTGGAATATAGAGGAATCACTTCTTCTCCTAGCGATTCTGCCTTTTGATGAAGTAATAATCTGCGTTATTCCAGTTCTTTTAAATGTTAGACAAATCTTAATTCGTTTTAATAGTTGCTTAAGAAAATAAAATCTTATGAGGCAAAATACAGCAAAATATTTCAACACCACATTTTTGTTTTTCCAACCAGAGTTTGTTTCATTTACAGACATTGCCATTTATTTTTTATTTTTATTTATTTTTTAGAACATCTTAAATTTTTAATCCTTTATTTACAGGTTGCCTAGAACACTTCTG
Organism: Rhinopithecus bieti; assembly: GCF_001698545.2. NCBI lineage: Eukaryota > Metazoa > Chordata > Mammalia > Primates > Cercopithecidae > Rhinopithecus > Rhinopithecus bieti. Next base: position 1,434,271 of record NW_016809129.1, on the reverse strand, counting down.
ATTAAGAAAACTGTAGAAAGTTAGTAACTGCCAGCATGGTAGACGGTGGCACGTGTCAGTTTCCACAGAGTCCTGTTATGTGGGGTGTCTGAATGCACTGCACGGGGTCTCTGCTCACACTTACTAGAACCAATCATGGCAGATTTTAGTTCATCGGTTGCTTTTCCCCATATTTCTCTGTAAACTTCCGCATTCTTACAGAAATTTTTACAGTCCTTAGAGTATTATTCAGCTAGGTCAGCTCGAAGTGGATGCTTAGGCTGGGGGTCATTCACCAGTGTTATGAAGGACTGGATTACTTGGTCAGTTTTAGTTGCTGGCTTCCGGTTTTCAGCACTAATTACTGACAGACAGACCTGCCCCTTTTAGAGGACGTTTGGGTGACAGATCTTTAAGTGTGATCTTCGGTGGTTTGAATGGGTACTCTGCTGTAATGTTGATTTCGATTCTGAAGGCCCCCTTATATGGAGGGTTGTCAGCAACAATAAGCTCTTGCCAAGTCAGTAAATTAGCTCCATCCACCTGGAAGTTACGGAAGTTTTTCATTCCACATTTGCGTATTTCTTCAAGCTCCTTCATCAATCTTCTGCTGGCTGCCATCTTGGATTTGGTGCTGCTCCTTTCCCAGAATGCATCGCAGCCCAACATTGCCATTTATTATGCTTTATTTTGTTGAGCTTGATGCTTTGCATTAGTTTGTTTACTTATTAAATAATTATATATTGAGTGCTTACTAGAGTTGTCTAGTTTCCCAAAATTGTGAGGTTTATGCTAAACACTGGGGACACAGCAGTGAATGAGACCTAGTCCCTGTCATCCAGGGGCCAATAGGTCACAGATGTGAATTAGCCCTTTCCCCTGACTTTTGGGATTCTAATTTCAAAGAGGTTGTGAAGGAGACAGTGCCATATTCTTGAACCTTATAGCCAATTAGGTAAAAATAAATTTTCACATGTTTCTATTGAGCCCACTGGACACCAATATACTTTAATAATTGTATTTAAAATAGAAAACTCCTTCAGTTTGAAGCTGTCTTTTATTTGAGAAAAGTGAAAAACAGATTCGTGGAATATTATAAAAGATGAACAAGTTTGATGCCTGAAATAGACAATGCTCCTTTACATGTTATTTTAACATTTGAGAGAATGCTATCCAAATGCAGAATTGGCTAAAAGTGTTAGAAGGAGTCGTTCAAGTTGTCTTAAACCAAGAGTCACCTAGAATTTGGCTCCACCCTGGTATATCAAATATGCTGTATGAGAATGTGCTTATATTTTGATGAGTAATGTGTTTTTATAGCAAATGAAGATGCATGTCAGAATGTTGAGCTTGTCAGGTCTCAGTAGGGATTCGAAGAATAGCGTAAGAGCAAATGGGCGACAAACAAAAATTGAGTTTACTTGGATACACAAGAACTCTTCCTTCTGACTTGGTCTGAGAACTTGTTGAAGGCAAGAAACAGTTTCTAACTTCAGCTGAATCATAGTGTGAAGGTGAACAAGTGAAAAAGATCAGTTACCTGCAGAAAGTTGCTTGCAGTCAGTTTTACAAAACTCACTGTTTAAATCTAGTAGTTACCTTTTAATCCCTTCAGATATGTCAGCAAAAATTCTAGTATTTGGAAATATGCCTTGATCACTTACAAAAGGCTGTGGAAGACAGAAGTCATAGTAAAGTGTCAGGTATTTAAGAATCTGGTTCAGACTTCCAAACAAAGAATGTTTCAGACCTCAGTGTATTAACAGTTTTCCTAACTATTCAGTTATTCAGTGGTCTTTTACTTTTTATGTTTATTTTTCTCGAGGTGTGGTCTTGCTCTGTCTCCCAGGCTGGAGTGCAGTGGTGCCATCTCAGCTTACTGCAACCTCTGCCTCCTGGGTTCAAGTGAATCTCCTGCCTCAGCCTAGCAAGTAGATGGGATTACAGGTGTGTGCCACCACACCCAGCTAATGTTTGTATTTTTAGTAGAGACAGGCTTTCTCCATGTTGGCCAGGCTGGTTTCAAACTCCTGGCCTCAAGTGATCCGCCCACCTTGGCCTTCCAGGTCGCAAGTAATTTGCTTGCCTCAGCCTCCCAAAGTGCTGGGATTACAGGCATGAGCAAGTACACCCAGCCTCATTCACTTACAGTTTTTAATTATTTTGTGGGAGAAAGGACCAGTTACCATTTTTTTTTTTTTTTTTTGAGGTGGAGTCTGGCTCTGTTGCCCAGGCTGGAGTGCAGTAGCACGATCTCGGCTCACTGCAAGCTCCGCCTCCAGGGTTCATGCCATTCTCCTGCCTCAGCCTCCCGAGTAGCTGGGACTACAGGCACCTGCCACCGCACCCAGCTAATTTTTTTTTGTATTTTTAGTAGAGATGGGGTCTCACCATGTTAGCCAGGGTGGTCTCAATCTTCTGACCTCGTGATCCACCCGTCTCAGCCTCCCAAAGTGCTGGGATTACAGGCATGAGCCACCGTGCCCGGCCCCAGTGACCTTTTGAATATGAGAAGGATCCCAAAGCAAAAGGTGATTTATTTCCTTTCCTTTAATTCTGCCACATTACATGGCACCCCAGTATCTAAAAGAATCTTCTCATGTGTGAGATGAATGTGTTGGACTTCTTTTGGAAAGAGTCTGATTTTATATTCATTTAGAAATATCTGTGCCTATAACGTGGTTGCAGTTGTAGTTGACACACAGTTGTTTATTTAACTGTGTTTCACCCTTTCATCTTGTGTGGGGAGCTCACACTTAACTGCATTTCTCTTTGTTGCATAATTTAGCCCTGACTCACTGGCTCTTCATCTGATCTGTCTGCCTTGCTTTTGTATCTGAACAATATGTCTCATCACCTGACCAAAATGCTCTGCCCCCATAGGTCTCAGTTTAGATGTTACTGCTTGGAATGCTTCCCTGAACAATGCTTTCCATATTCTCAAAGGGAGTACTTAATCCCAGTAAAATATTAGTGCTCCTGAATTATGGCATTCCTCTGCATGCATCAGACTAGTTCTCATAGTGGTCCATTTAGTCTAACTTGTGCAGATACAAGATTAATCTCTTTCTTGTTCATTGTTCTTAATGCCTGATTTAGCACATGGAACATAGCCATCATGCCTAATGAGTGTAATTGAAACAAAATAATTTTTTTAGAATTTGGAAGTCATTTGTCTTAATGTGTATTTTTCTCCCTTTTCTGGTCATCAGCATTAGAACTGAAGTCATCTTCAATATCTCTCTGTCTCATCCATTCATTAAATCATTCACCAAGTTTTGACAGTTTTCCTTTGCAATATGTCTCTAAATGGTCATCCTCTTCTCCTTTCTCAGATTAGGATTCTTGTTTTCTTTACTCATTGGTAAAACAAGTTTGGGAAATGCTAGTTAAGCAGTTAATGGTTTAGTTACCGCAGGACTTGAGAAAACCTCGAATGAAAGAACATTGTAAATTTTTACAGAAGGAATGCAGGATAGAACATTTGCTATATTTGTTTGATCAGAGAAGCTTTTTTCCATCTCAGGGAATCTTATGTGGTTAATGATCTGCAAAACCCACCTGGGAGAATGCTGGTAGAATTGTGCAACAGTCACACTCTCATCATGGGCTGTGGATCATTTGACTTTAGCTTAACGATAGACATCAGCTATAGACAGCAAACACATGGAAGGGAAGCATGCCAGCCCCCTGACACTGCATGACTTCTGACCCTCACACTCTTTTGGTAGCTCAGACCATGTTAACTTGATTAGCGGAAGGGCCCCAAGTAGGGAATTATTCACCTTATTCACCTGCTAAAGACACTGCTAATTATTCTTGCAGTATTTCCTCAATGCTGTCTTGATAAAATTTAAAGAGTTTTTTTAGCCTTTGCTTTTAGGCACTTCAGAAAGAATGCCATGGTACTCCTATCTAATGCCTGCCTACCACTCTTTTGAATCTGTAGGTGCAAGGGATTTAAAAGCCAACCACAGTGAAGTTGAGTTTTTATTTCCCAGATTTGTGATTGACTGGTTTTGGACGACAAACTTGATAATGTATTTTTTTTTTTGAGACTGAGCCCCACTGTGTTGCCCAGGCTGGAGTGCAATGGCACCGTCTCAGCTCACTGCAACCTCCGCCTCCCAGGTTCAAGCAGTTCTTTTTCCTCAGCCTCCCAAGTAGCCGGGATTATAGGTGACCGCCACCACGCCTGGCTAATTTTTTCTGTATTTTTAGTAGAGACGGCATTTCACCATGTTGGCCAGGCTGGTCTCGAACTTCTGACCTCAGGTGATCTGCCCGCCTTGGCCTTCCAAAGTGCTGGAATTATAGGCGTGAGGCATTGTGCCTGGCCAACACTTGATAATGTAGAAGTCATTTGCTGAGGTATCAGTATGTAGGTGGCAAAAACAATGGAAAGAGAGAACCATGATTTGTCTAGAGTATCTAAGAACTAAGTAAAATAGAAAGTTCAATTTTTGGTTAAAGAAGTCAGAGAGGAAAAGCCTGTAAAATGTTAGATACTTTTTGTCATTGTTTTGAGTATAAGTAGGGATCGTGTTCGGGAAAATCATGTTGTTGACACATTGATGATCCCATTAGATTTTTCCAGATGCTCTGAGTCCTCCTTCCTCAGCTCTGTTTCTCTTACATCTCAGATTCCATCTATCTGAAAATCTTATTCCACCTGACTTCCAAATATCTAGAGTGTCACTATTTAAGTATCTACACAGTCACCATCATCTGTTGCTGAAATTATCTGTTGCCTGCTTCCACTCTTGCCTCCTTACAGTTTACTCATCACACAGCAGCAGAACTAATCCTTTGATAGGTGAATCAGACCATGCCATTTCTCTGCAATCTTGCAGTTACACCAACTCTCATTCAGAAGAAAATTTGACATTCTTCACCCAGGCAATGAGCTCAGCCATCATCTGTCTCCCTGTGATATCTTTGACCTTATGTTGTACACTTTCCTCATTTACTCACTCTAGTCACATCAGCTTCTGGCTCTTGCTTGAACCTGTTAAGCATATCTTTACCTTGGATTTTTTTGTGCTTACTGTTTCCTCTGCTAGGAATGTACTTTTTTCCAATGTACACATAGATTATTTTTTCAGTTCCTTGCCTGTGCTCCAGTTTTCCTCATGAGTAGTCTTCACCGTATCACTTTATTTAAAACAATTCATTCACGCTTCCCTCACCACTCTATCTTTACCTAACTGTATTTTTCTGCATTGTTTGTATTACCAGCTGACATGTTATTTTCTTATATGCTGCCTTCTTTAACTAGAATGTAAGCTCAATAAGAGGAGGGCTTTGTCTGTTTGTTTGTTTATTAACTTTTAAGTTCAGGGGTACATGTGCAGGTTTGTTATGTAAGTAAACTCAGGTCATGGGGGTTTGTTGTACAGATTATTTGGGCACTCAGCTATTGAGCCTGGTACCCATTATTTATTTTTCCCGGTCCTCTCCTTCCTCCCACCCTCTAGCCTTCAATAGACCCCAATGTGTGTTGTTCCCCTCTATGTGTCCATGTGTTCTCATCATTTAGCTCCCACTTACAAGTAAGAACATGTCGTATTTGATTTTCTGTTCCTGTGTTAGTTTGCTAAGGATAATAACCTCCAGCTCCATCCATTTTCTTGCATAGGACATGATTTCATTTTTGTATGACTGCATAATATTCCATGGTGTATATGTACCTCATTTTCTTTATCCAATCTGCCATTGATGGNGCTCTTCCGATGTCTGGTACCCATTATTTATTTTTCCCGGTCCTCTCCTTCCTCCCACCCTCTAGCCTTCAATAGACCCCAATGTGTGTTGTTCCCCTCTATGTGTCCATGTGTTCTCATCATTTAGCTCCCACTTACAAGTAAGAACATGTCGTATTTGATTTTCTGTTCCTGTGTTAGTTTGCTAAGGATAATAACCTCCAGCTCCATCCATTTTCTTGCATAGGACATGATTTCATTTTTGTATGACTGCATAATATTCCATGGTGTATATGTACCTCATTTTCTTTATCCAATCTGCCATTGATGGGCATTTAGGTTGATTCCATGTCTTTGCTATTGTGAATAGTGCTACAATAACCATACATGTGCATGTGTCTTTATGACAGAACAATTTATATTCCTTTGTGTATATACCCAGTAATTTGATGTCTGGGTTGAGTGGTAGTTCTGTTTTTAGCTCTTTGTGGAATAGACACACTACTTTCTACAATGGCTGAACTAATTTTTATACTCCCACCAACGGTGTATAAGTGTTTCTTTTCTCCACAGCCTCACCAGCATCTGTTACTTTTTGACTTTTTAATAATGGTCATTCTGATTAGTGTGAGATGGTATCTTATTGTGGTTTTGATTTGCATTTCTCTAATGATCAGTCATGTTGAGCTTTTTTCGTATGCTTGTTGGCCGCATGTATGTCTTCTTTTGAAAGTGTTTATTCATGTCCTTTGCCCACTTTTTAATGGAGTTGTTTGCTTTTTTCTTGTGAATTTAGGTTCCTTGCAGATGCCAGATATCAGACCTTTGTCAGATGCATAGTTTGCAAAAATGTTCTCCCGTTCTGTAGATTGTCTGTTTACTCTTTTGATAGTTTCTTTTGCTGTGCAGAACTCTTTAGTTTAATTAGATTTCATTGGCTTTATCTTACTCATTGCTAAAGAATAGTGCTTGTAGCAGGATTCTGGCATTTAGTAGGCATGCACCAGATGCTTGCCAAATAAATTAAGATGAAAGAATGTGAGAGCAAGCCCTCTTGTTTATTATGGAATTCAGTATTTACTAGGAAATGGTAGGCTGCTTTTCAGTAAATCCCTGTCATGTCTCTGTGTTTATTCTAAAATTGGTAAGCTTTCTAACTATAAACAAACAGATAAAAACCATGTTAATTGTTCCTCTCCTATTTCTCTCCTTTTCTTTTGTAGCATGATGCCAGGTGAGTATTTAAAAACATTGAAAAGATTGGGAAAGGTCTAAGAGGTGGAAAGTAGAATAATTCATTCAGATAATGCCTCGGGTCTCCCTGAACAGATTTTAGGTACTGTTACTGTGTGATGTATGTAAAGCTTTCCTGCATCAAAGCATTGCTCCCTGGAACATTCCTATCAATGTAACATACTTAATGATAAATTGGCATTTGACCACAATAGATGGTATTTTTCCTTAATAAAATAAATACATGAGAAAAAATATTTAAATTTATGAAATGACTGAAAATGAACTGTCCATTTAAATATTTATATCCAGGACATCTCGACAACCTGTAGGTTCCCTCATGAAGGGATCAGCTCCTTAGCAGCACTCCTTCAATGAGCAGAGAGAGTATATATTTTAGAACCTTTAGAGAGAATTGGAGGCATTTACTATGTTTTGCTTTAAATAAGTTTGCTGAGTGACAGGAATAAGTTAGATAGCTTAAGTTTGCTAAAATACATAAGCAGGTAGAATTTTAAAATGCTGAATTTTGTAATATGTTCCCTGGGGGTTAGTTTGCTTGTGTAATATATCATACCACCAAAGAGATACTATACAAACAAATTTGGGGAGAATTTAATAAAACAAGTATTAGCGTTTTACGTTCAAACTATAAAGTTGACTTCTTAGGAAATTATATGCCCCAAATATTGATGGAAACATCTGTGTACTGCAGCATGAACCAAGCCCCATACAACCTAAATCTATAGCTCCAGAGCAAAACTAACTTATAAACAGACCAGAGTTCCAGTAATTAAAAACATGACTCTAGCTGTATTAATGCTGTAATAAAGAATTATTACCAAAAAATTTGCTGGAAATACAATTATGTATATGTGTGTCCATAGGTAGAGTTGCCAAACATTGCATGGGGGTGCAACTAGTAATTTGGTTATTTCAGTTTATTAGAAGTTTAATAATCCTTTCTAGCTCCCTTTTATCTTTACAGAATAGCACTTAATGACTGGTAAAAAGAATTAAAGCTATGGACTTGCCCACAGGAATCAAGCAAAGGGCTTATGCTTTTGGATGCGTTTGCCAGCTGGGAACCATACTGAGAATAACTATTCTCTCTCAGACTAAGCATGAAGATGCTTTATCAAGTAGCCTTAGCTTTTGCTTTCTCTTCCCTTGGTTGAGTTATACCAAAGCCTCCTTCCAGGAAATCCCTTTAATCCTTTTTTATACAGTCAAATCAATCACTTCTTTATCAGAAATGCACCTATTTCCAACAAAAAACAAAAACCACATAAAACAAACAAAACCTAACAATCCACATAGCGAGAAAATTTCCAGCAAAATCTAAGCAAGGACATTGAATGGCAAAGGAATTCCTTTCTAATACGGAATATACTACAGAAGAAGTATTCTATTTCCTAATTCTGAGCAGGGAAATTTTTCTGTTTATTTTATTATTATTATTATTCTATTCTATATTATTCTATTCTACATTTTCTATTTTTTTCATTAATTTTGCTTTTAATATTAACGTTGCTCTACTGAGACCTTAAATTTATATGAGTAGCTTAGATTTTTCTAGGGATCCCAATGGTATTATACTTGTAGTATTTCACTTATGGATAAAACAAGGCATATATGAAGTAAAATTTATGCATATACATGCAAATAACATAAAAATATTTGCATATATGCACAACTTAATTCCTGTGTTTTATTTTTCATTATACAAAATATTTTAACTATAATTCTATATATACACATTATATATATAA
>NW_016809129.1:1379860-1423181 GCF_001698545.2 Rhinopithecus bieti | reverse complement strand
GGGTTAATCTACTTTTGGTAGGTTAAAAGTAGAACATTTTCTTATCTGAGTTATTATATCTGTTAAAAAATAACTTGTAACATAATTAAATGTGTCATAGTTGGTTTATTGCAATGCTGTAAAATTTTTTTTTAAAAAGAACTCCTGAACTATGCCCTGATTAAATTAATTAACATGTCACATAGATTGCCATTTAGAAAGGCTATTTCCCTAAAATTGCTGCATTTTGAGCCTATCTTCTCAGTAAGTTTTTACAATTTTTTTATATAGTTAGATATTATGATTATTTTGGTGATTCCTTTAGATATTAACTTTACTAATTGACAGATATGATCATTTACCTTTTTTCTTCAAAAATATTTCCAGATTTTTTTCTTCTTGATTTCAGAAATTTGAATTATTTTATATACTAGTGAATTTTCATCATGTTGTACATGTTCATCTTCACATGGATGTATTTATTATTTATAAAACAGTTGTTTTATTATTTATTATTTATAAAACAGGAGTTTTCACTACTATAAGCAAATAAAACTGGAAAGAATGCCATTCTTCCTATCTACTGTCAGACAAGTAGAGCAAAAGAAAGCCCCCCAGAGAAAGCCCCTCAGTTTTGCTGTACTTATCTGGTGGATAGGAAGACAAGCTGTCCTTCCTAAGAGTCAGAAACATAAGATTCAGAAACATAGAGCTACTCCAGTGAAAAGCAAAGACAGACATTAGGATACTGTCCATCTTTTGCGTGGATATAGCCTTTGAGGCCATCAGACTATTGTCTACACTACATTATATAGTCATGAACATGGTGTTTACTGTGGCTCACAGAATGATTGAAAAATGCTTATGGTAAAACCTTAAGAGGGCAAAAAGTTTCAATTTATACAAAAGAATATGTAAGGTATAAAAATATGTAAATAAGAGTGCCTAGATACAAGGATGATGGAAATATGTCAAATGTTAACAGTGCTTTCTTATCAGATGGAGAAATTACGGATGACTTTTCCTCTCTAAATTAGTGTTTCTTTGTGCTTCTGAAAATTTGTACCATATCCTTCTGTTATTTATAATTTTGTACATTGAGTGTGAATCAAGTTACTGTTCAAACAAAAGGAAAGAATGGGTGGAAAATATGAGACATTTGTATTTTTATAAATATCTTTTAATATCTGTAATTTCATGTAAAATTTTCAACTATCCCAGAGGTAGACGTCTATTGATATTTTACAATTATGACTAGGATAGTTGTGAAATCTTTCCAACTCCAAACCCCATGGTCCTTCCACTATGCCTTGTTACAAAGAGAAAATCATCCTTATGGAAAGCCTCAAAGGCAGAATATCTATAAAATAAGTATAAGTTTGTTATGTGTATACAGTAAAAATTTTAAAGACATGCTTGAGGTTACTGGCATAATTTCTATCTTTTTAAATTTACATATACCTTTTAATGTGTTTGTTACTAGTAATATATGAAGAAAAAATAATGTATAATTTGACCATCAAGAGATTGTTTTACATTGTAGAGCCTGTTCTTCATATTTTAGTGTGTGTACATTCATACATATGCATTCAAAGGTTTCATAGCATTTATCTGAAATGTATACTTCAAACATTTTCAATTTAATACCATTAATGATAGGAAGATAAGATACTTTTGAGTTATACTAGTTTTATTGTGTATCAGTAGTGCCCACTCAAAATCAGAACCTACTGTAATATAAGCAGTAAGATATTGAATGAAAATAATCAATTACAGTGATAACAGAAGGACTGGAGTTGCAAAAAAGAAAGCGCTGTTATCTAAATATCAGAAGGCTGTTACCACCCAAGGCTGGAGGCCATGAAATCATGTTTGATACTGAGTTGCAGGAGAGACTGGTGCTTCTGCTGCGATCTTAAAACAGCATCGTGCCATTGTGGCATAGCAGTCTTCTAGGAGCCAATACTTCTACTATCTGTGAAACTATCAAGCTGGATACCATAGTAACCTACAGTGGTTGTCAGTAGCCCTCTGCTGCTGTTGACTCAGCAGAAAAAAATAACCTATACTTCTTCCACCTTCAGATCTCTAATCAATGCCTCCCATTGGCTGGACCTGACGAGAAGCCAGCTGGCTAATGATTGCGAAAAATGAGGTTTAGAGTCTTCCTGCTTCCTGTGAATCAGAAAGATGGCGATGGAGTTGATGGCCAATAAAGAGTTTGCACATATTTGTTCATTAATTCGTTTTAGTAATTTTCTTCTTTCTTACTGCTTGTTTTATAATCTGTGAGTAAATAATCCACAATAATGGCAATTCATTGGCTGAAAGCATACACTGTAATTTATTAAAGGCAAAATATTGTTAGGAAATGAATAATTGGAGAAATAGCATGGTATCAAGAAAGATATATGTGCTTTTCTGAAGCATCTCATACATAGTTTGTAAGAAGAATGCAATGCGAAAAAGTAAAATCAGATAAATCTTTAAGCTTTTGGAATAATCTGAAAGTTATATATGGTAACGGCATGGTAGAATTCATATAACTGATTAGTTAGAACAAAGACAATACTACTTTTTCATGATGGAAAGTAAACTTAGTAGTCTTCTCAAGATTATTAGCAGTTTTTCCTTAAAATGTTTGCATCTAAAAAGATGGCTTCAGCTTGATTATTTTAAAGCCTGTGTTTAAGTTGGGAAGTGGGACTTGGCGATCTCAGAGGAGTTCTGTAACCTCCATGCCCCTGCTCCCCCCTTTCCATGGCTCACTACTGCCATTCACCTAAGCAAACACTACCTTCCCTCAGTCATTCAGATCACGGATGAATGCCATTCTGTGTTTAGCTTAACCACCATCATTCTTGATAAAATATAACTTTTTACTTGAGTAATGCATACCTAGCATAATAGGCTACAGTATTTCTTGAAATGTAGAGTCCGTATCAGTGGTGATATAAAAGATTGTTTTACATGCAACCTGATATGCTGGTAGATAATATTAAGTGTTTACTAAATTATTTGCTTTTCATTTCTACTCTGATATTACTGATTGAGATTAAGGGGAGCAGATCTCACCTTGGAGCTAGGATGCTTTCATGTCCCTCCAACCCTCACTGATTATCTTTGTAACAGACAGCAGGCCTCAGGCTAGGAGTATTTGTCAGAAATAAGAGGGTCTTGGGAGAATTGAAAAGGATGGCATTGTCTTTCCTTGACTTTAGTTTTATGGCCACTTTGTTCTTATATAAAGTATTACTGAGTTTCCATTTAAGTAGTGACATAAAGTTTTAACAAATAAATCCAATTGGAAACAAAATTTTACTGAGAGAAGAAGACTAAGCATACAATATTATGGGTGGCTGGTCCATAACATGATAGAATCACCAAGGTAATTGCTATGTGAATAACTGAAATTTTGGAAGCAGTAATATATGTAGCACATTTGCTTCTATCTTTTTCTTCTTTAAGTTAATTTTACATAAAGATATAAAACAGAACTATAGGCTTATCTAGAAAAACTAGATAAAGATAATCATTCATCTACATCTTTCTCTAGGTAATGTATGTATTAAGCTTTGGGCCCAACCCAGTAACTGAAGGGGATGATGGTGATGATGATTATTGATTATTGTTTTCTTAAAAACCTTGATTCCTATGAAAACACTCATAGCAGATTGTAATGAATTTTTCCCAGTTGGTTTACCAAGTGCATAAGAAACAGATATCAGTAAAAATGTCAATGCACACATTTATAACACCTATCTTTTCCCCAAAATGGTTTATCATTATCTATCTGCAATGTATCAGAATATAAATAGTATTAGAATATTTTAGAAATATCAGTTAGAATGGGAATGAAAGGAATACTGAAGGAAGGAAAAGAGATGAAGCGACAAAGCACCTTTTTTTGGCCACCTCCCTGCTGCCTGTCTCTACTTTGGATGCTACTTAGATGTAGATAGAGTTGGCACCACCAAACAGGGTTATTACTAATCTTGGATCTCACATATAACTTTTAATTTTAGGTTGAAAATACATTGACAAGTAATTAACCCAAGAATTTCCAAATCAATTTTGAATATCAGGAAGATTAAAAATTGAACTACTAGAGGCCAGGCGTGGTGGCTTATGCCTGTAATCCCAGCACTTTGGGAGGCTAAGATGGGCAGATCACTTGAGGTCAGGAGTTTGAGACCAGCCTGGCCAACATGGCAAAACCGCGACTCTATTAAAAATACGAAAATCAGCTGGGCCTGGTGGCACGCACCTGTAGTCCCAACTTCTTAGAAGACTGAGGCGGGAGAATCACTTGAACCTGGGAGGCAGAGGTTTCAGTGAGCTGAGATTGTGACACTGTACTCCAGTCAGGGCAATGAGCAAGACTCCATCAAACAAACAAACAAACAAACAAACAAAAAAACTACTTTTTGGTTGTTTGTGAAGATTAGGGTCAGTAATAGAGCCCTTTTAATAATTGTATTTTTCTCCTCAGAGTTGCCCATATAGATCATTCTATATCTATATGGCATAGATATTTTGTTTTGTTTTGTTTGCTCTATTTTAAATTTTAGTTTGATTTTTTTGGATTTTAAAAAATGTTATTTTCAATGTCTAAAGTTTTCTTTTATTCTTCATTTACTCTAAACATTTACTTCAGGCTTTCATGCAATTTGGCATTCATTTAGTTAAAAACCTCTTGTAAAATATCAACATACTTTAAGAAAGTAAACTCTATACTTTTTTTTGAGTCAGCATCTCACTCTGTCATCTAAACTGGGGTGCGGTGGCGGGATCATGGCTCACTGTAGCCTTGACATTCTAGGTTCAAGGGATCCTCCTACTTCAGCCTCCTGAGTATGCCACCATGCCAGGCTAATTTTTAATGTTTTTTTTGTAGAGATGATGTTGCCTAGACTCGTCTCAAACTCCTGGCCTCAAGCAATCCTTTTGTCTTGGTCCCCCAAAGTGCTGGGATTACAGGCATGAGCCACTGCACCTGGGAAATCTATACTCTTGTTTATGGCCATGATAAATTATCTCAGTTATAGTACATCATCTGTGTCTATCTAAGGAGAGGAATAAGAAGAGTAGCTATTGCCACGAATGAGACTTTTTGAGAATAAACATGAAAATAACTTACAGATATTTTAAGTTCCAGGTATCAAAAATTGTTGCAGTATGAAAAGCAATAGACTAGGAGTCAGAAGACTTTTAAGTCATCAGTGACAGAGCTGGAGATAAATATGTGATGTCTGTAAATCTCCATTTCTTTATAAAATAGAAATAATTATCTTTTCCTTTCTACCTCACTGCGTTTTTTGCAATATTAAGTATATAGCTAAGTAATTTGTATGTATTTTTAAAACCCTACATAATTATGTTATACCGAGATGAAGCATCATCTAAGCCTATGGTAAACATATCAAAAGGTATTATTTTGCTTATATCATAGCAAACAGTCTCTAGATCTACAAGGATGTATAGTTGGAAGTGGAAAATATATTTTCTGAAAGACTAGTGAATCTGCTCTTGTTGTTTTCATACTTCTTTCAGTACTCTCCCAATATATTTTGAAATATTACATTTTCTACTTACAAAAGTAGTATGTACCTGCTGAGGAAAATGCAGAAAAACATCAAGAAGGGGACAAAACCTACTTAATCCCACTTCCCAGGCTGGAGAACTGTTTATATTTTGGCATAGTTCTTTTGTTTTGTGTCTCTGTGTTTGTGTGTATATGTGTTATATATGTGTGTGTAATTCTTGCTTTAGACTTTTTTATTTTACAAAATGAAGACCATACGGTATAAAGAATGTGTACACCCTTTATAGCTGGATTTTTCACTTAATTTATTTCTTTATCTGAAAAGCAGAACCATTAATATTCGTTACCAGTTAGTTTAGGTTGTTAATGATAATATTTACTAATGATAACTGTTAGGCTCACAGTTAATTTTATGTTGTAATCATTATTCTGCACTTGCCACTAGATGGCTCTGTTCTCAGAGTGACTATTTTTCCAAAAGAAAATAGTATCGTTGAAATGATGGGAAATTTTATTGCCCTTATTAACATTATATGGAATGCACACAAATATAATTGCATAATAATTCAACAGAGTATGCCTGTGATAATTTAAATGGTATTTCAATAGATCCACAAATTTAATATATCCCCTTCAAAATGAGGGTTATATTTACTTAGAAAGCAATATATTCACTTAACAAGGTTCACTGCCACTCAGTAAATCAATATTGGAATTATTTTTTCATCTCTTGTGTTTTATATCTATAACTTTGATATTGAGTACGTTATTTTTTTCCATTACTTGATTGATTTTTATCATAATTATCTTTTCTGTACTTCAGTATGATGACTTATTCTGTAGGCCCGAGAAATATACTATATTTAAGTAAGATTTTTTTCTGGATGGCTATGATGGTAAGATGTTTTACCATAGACTGAATCATGATTACTCTCAAAGCCAGTCTGGTTTTGGGTTGGTCCTAAGCCCATACTAAATTCTATGGCCAGGATTGTACGCTATGCAAATTTTCATTCTCCTTGAAGACTGAGTGCAGGACTATAATTGCTGATGTGGGATTGAATAAAATGAGACCTATGGCTACAGACATTAGTCTGTCATGTGCAAAGAAGATGTAGTCTTTGTTTATACAAAGCTTTCTAGACGTAGCCAACTAGTTACCATCAAGTCATATTTTCTAGAGAGAAAAACAGATATTTTAGGATAAACATTCTCACCACATGATGAACTGATAAAATGGCACACTCTATTTATACCCCTAGCAAATCTCAGTATTATGAATTAAGAAGCAGTTATATATGAGAATATGAAATTCTAAAAATGAAATTAGAAGTTTAGCCATTGTGCATAACTTTCTGTGTTTTAAGGTTCATGATACCCCATTTTTATTTTCAATTTTTTAAAATGTGTAGTTACATATAGTTCATTAAATTCCAGGTCTAAGTTCATCAAATCTTCCTGAGGATAAAAGTCGATGAAATTGAAGGTTGCTTAACAGTTTATTCTCTTTAATAGCATGTCATTGTTTTCATTTTTGCAGAATATGTATTCCAAGAACAAAGTAGCCCTCATATTGGTTCATATTACGTTGTGGGATTACACACGCCCGCAACTCTGATAGTAAAACTTTCTACCAACTCCCCAAGCTAAGTACTTATGTGTTTTAGAATGTTAATTCTCTAGGTACTTTTAAAAATGCATTTATTTTATTTTATTCATTTGCTTATTTTTTTGAGACAGTCTCACTCTGTCGCCCAGGCTGGAGTGCTGTGGTGCGATCTTGGCTCACTGCAACCTTTGCCTGCCAGGTTCAAGCAATTCTCCTGCCTCAGCCTCCCGAGTAGTGGGCGCACGCCGCTATGCCTGGCTAATTTCTTGTATGTTTAGTAGAGATGGGGTTTCACCATGCTGGCCAGGCTGATCTTGAACTCCTGACCCTGTCATCCGCCCGCCTCAGCTTCCCAAAGTGCTGGGATTACAGGCAGGAGCCACCACACTCAGCCAGTACTTTTATTTTAAAAATTTAAAATGGTAGCATGTCCTAAATAAAATAGGAAATATAAAAGTTGAAAGTCCTGGAGATGGATGAAATAGGGAAAGAAGATAGGACAAACAGTTCCTACTTCTTAGAGCTTGAGAGACTATATCTAAAAGAATATTCCAGAACAGGGAAGTGTTATAAATAATACCAACTTGTGCCAAAAATATTACTCATATTAGATCTCTCTTTTGGGGATTTTGGATCAATAAGAAACCGTGTTTCAATGGAAGTGGTGCAGAGCCCGTTGCCTAGTGTGAAGAGCCAGTGAACTAAGTCAGCAGGTTAAAACCTGACCCCCTGGCCCATTTATTTTTCTCTCTTTGGACTCTTGAAAAGCATGTTCCCTAGAGATCTATCCAAATAGTCACTGGAGTCCTGAGGCCCCACCCTTTGTCCAGTACACTGAACTGTGTTATGCAACAGGGAAATTGTTCCCATTCCAATTCCTGACAGCCAGACTCTTGGAAGACAAGCAAAGAAACAGGATGCTCCTATGGAGCACAAACACTTAGCACTGACAGCTATGATCTGTGAACGAAACTATTTTTTATACGAGCAAGTAATTTTTTAAAAAAAATCCAAATATTATGAAACATATAAACAAAGGTTCTAATAATTAGGAGTTCTTGCTGAATGCAAAGCAACAATTCTCTTGTGTTTCAATGAGGTGAGGAAGTGAATGAAATAAACATGCCATTCAGTGGACCATCTAACAGGGTGCGCTGACTTCTTTAAGTGATTATAATGTGATATAATGAATGGTCATGAGTAATACTTCAAATGTGAATGCTTTGTTAAAAATTTTCAGTGTACTTTTAAAGAAATTATTTAAGAGTTAAATTATCACTAGTGTATTATTTTAAATGTCTCATATAAAAGGCAATTTTTTCTCTGTGTGTTTCTGGCTCTGTTTTCAGTAGTTACTGTTCTAGAAAATCTAATGTGAATGTAAAATCACTTAATCTATTAAAAGTATGACTATATAATTGTGGCTTTGTGTGTGATAGATGAAGTTTGAATTTTAGGATAAGTGTTTTATTTTCTTTCTTCTTAGCCATCACCACCTGTCCCAGTTACTAAAGGTATCTGTCTTTTCCCCTCATCAATTTTTTGTTTGAAAGATAAATGAGATCTTAAGCGTGTGCTTCTCATTTTATAGTTATGAGTGCAAAAAATAAATTGCCATTTGAACTCCAGAGTTGAATTCAAAATTTTCAGAAATAAGCACATACTTCATTTGTTTTTTGCGACTTCTTTGTTTTTCTCCTTGTTGGGTGGGTAGCCTTTGTTATATATGCCTTCCAAAGCTTTTCTCCTGATTGTTGAACTACTTATATGTTAGTTTAATAGGTACACTCATTTTTTTCTATATAATTGGAAGTGAAAGGAGGCTGATGTTAAACGCGAATTCTTAGCTATTGGTTGTTTTCATCTTTTAAACTTTTCTGATTTGAGGAAAGGTAGATAGACTGGTTAAAATGATAGATTATAAGTATGTGAAATGTCTGAATGTGATCCTTTAAGGAAGAAAATAAAAGGAATAATGATGATGCTTTTTTTTTTTGGTTTATATATCTAGGAATCTTTATTTCTGAAATGATTTATAGTAATAAAGATAGTGTAGGAATGGCTTTCTATATTCCTGCCTAGTATTCTTTCTATTAATTCATAGTCTAGATGTCTTCACATGAAATGATTTATAAAAATGAATTTATCATGTGTGCTTATATAAAGGAGGATTTTAAAATATTTTATTCTTATATGTGATACACTATTAAAACATTGAAATATATATATCTGCAGTTATCTTTTACTATATTTTGAACTTCTTACACATTTTAAAGATATCTACTTTATTCTGAATATTTGAGGTATTTAAATAGTAAAGAGTTGGTCAATGGACCGGGCGCGGTGGCTCCCGCCTGTAATCCCAGCACTTTGGGAGGCTGAGGTACCCGGGTGGATCATGAGGTCAAGAAATCAAGACCATCCTTGCCAACATGGTGAAACCCCATCTCTACTAAAAATACAAAAATTAGCTGGGCATGGTGGCACGCGCCTGTAATCCCAGCTACTCGGGAGACTGAGGTAGGAGAATCACTTGAACCTGGGAGGTGGAGGTTGTAGTGAGCTGAGATTGGGCCACTGCACTCCAGCCTGGTGACAGAGCGAGATTCCTTCTCAAAAAAAAAAGAAAAGAAAAAAGAGTTGCTCAATGGATAAGAACATTTCTTGAAACACTTACAAAATTAATAGCACATTTTCTTTTGCAGCCAGCTTTGTGATTTTGTCCCTTATGTTTAAACAAATTAAATAGCATTGTTTAGGTTTTAAAATAGCAACATTGTTCTATTAGGATTGATTTCGATACATAAATTCATTACAGCATTTATTTTTCCATTTGCAATTGATTTCTGAGTCTTCCCTTTCATACCCTGAGCTGTCTCAGAATCATGCTTTTTTTCTTTTTAATAACATGTTGCATGTTATACATTTTACATTTGTATGTGTTGCTTATTATTAATCTTTTGTCTTAAAATTAGAATGACCAATGATTATGGTCTGTATTGGCCTGTGGTCTTGAGCAAGCTATTTAACCTCTCTGAAACTCATTCTGTAATCTGTGAAATTGGCCCAATAATGTGGGATCT
This sequence comes from Rhinopithecus bieti, assembly GCF_001698545.2. Taxonomy (NCBI): domain Eukaryota; kingdom Metazoa; phylum Chordata; class Mammalia; order Primates; family Cercopithecidae; genus Rhinopithecus; species Rhinopithecus bieti. The sequence continues at coordinate 1,412,965 of NW_016809129.1, read as the reverse complement.
ATAAGACTGATTGTAAACATTAAATGAAATGATACGGATACATGTCTGGCATGACATTAGAAATGTAGTAAATTGTTCCTAATCATGGCTATATAAACATGCCAGAGGTGATTCAAATTACACTGACAGCAAGGGCTGCCTGGTCTTTCAGGTTACACTGTGCTTCCCCTTCTATACACAGCTTCTCTGTAGTTCCCCTCTATACACAGCTTCAAACATGCCAGACCTAAGAGAATTATTTCACTGTTGTTATTGTGACTTTTAACCTAACTTCTGTTGAGAGAAATTAAACACAAGTACTTAAAAATTGTTTGTTCACTGGATGTTAGTAGTGGATTGGGAAGGACTGTAATTGGGTTTTGTAGGACTTCTCTACACAAAGGATGGAAGAGCCACTAAGCATCCTTTCAAAGTTTCAAATATATTTTCTGGCAGGAGTTACTTTGTTAAATAATTCTAGAGGAGAGCTTACTAAGTAGCTTATTTTGCAAACTGTGAGGCTGCCACTCAGTCACTAAGTGTATCATTAATGTGGTCTAATTATCTGAGTCCTCACAATTCCACACTGAACTGGGAGGAGAAATCCAAAGCCTTGAAGCTCACTGCCTCTTCTCTACATTTCAGAACCCAGTGATAATATGCTTGAGAATTATTAAATATCAGGTATAAGGAGTCAGAGATGCTGAACAGAAATCACATGATTACCATTATTATTTTTTATGTTTTTTGCAGATTTTGAGACATATTTGTTCATGTTTAACCCTTAAATACCTCTAAGCCATTCTTTAACATGGAATGACTGATATTTTTCAAATTGTCCTAGCCACCGTAATAATGAATACCCTTCTAGTTACTTGGGTGAAACGTCCGAGATCCATTTTTGCCCGCCTTCTGAACTTCATTCCTTACTTTTGTTGTGTTATAATATCCTGCCAGTTTCATGTCTGTCAGCTCCTCCTATGCTCACAGTCGTAGTCCATCTAGTCATTCTCCACTCAGATGGTTGTCATGGTCCCTAAGGGTCTTCTCTTTCTAGCCTCCCACTCTCTAATGAGTCTTTCAAATTGCCTTCACACTTACTTTCCTAAAATACACACATCTGCAGTGTACTTATTCGGCATAGAAACTGGCTACTCTGAATTTAATACAGTAATTCAAATCCTATGTTGTTGATAATAATTATTTAGGAACTGTTTCAGTTTAAAAACACCAGAATCTCCCTTCTAATAAACGTGGGTGCCTTTATATGTTTTTAAAAGACATTGCATACTGAATAATGTCTAGAGTAACATAATAAATTTTTAGGTACAACATGTATCTGATGACATTTGAGAGGAAATATTATGTTGGAGGAATAGGGACATAGTAAGTTATCTAGGAAATGAAAACAGTAAATTATTTAACACAGCCTAACAGCGCTATAACTGTAAATAACACTTTAGTTCTGAAGTTAAAGGTCAGTGTTCAGAATGAAGGCAGACAAAATAGATATTCCCATGGCAGAACTGTTCTTTATGGGCTTTCAGGAAACTCTAAATAACATTCTCTGCCAATAATGACTTTGGGAAATTTCATCTCCTTGTTTTCTGAATTTATTAATACTTCTATCTCCAAGTCTTCTTGGAAATCATATTTTAATCTTTTTTGTTGTTGTTGTTGTTTTTTCTATCCCTGCCACATGTGTTAGCAAAACTCAGATTGTTTTCTCTTACATAACACTAATCATTCAGTATCCTCCATTATTTTAATTGTTAGGGTAATTTTTGTTTTTAGTATACCAGAACTTTGTCTTAAGAAAGAAATAGGGCCGGGCGCGGTGGCTCAAGCCTGTAATCCCAGCACTTTGGGNAAAAAAAAAAAAAAGAAAGAAAGAAAGAAAGAAATAGTTGTGTTGATGGACTTGATGGCACAAAACAGGAGTTTTTTTTTGTTTTTTTGTTTTGTTTTGTTTTGTTTTTTATTATACTTTAAGTTCTAGGGTACATGTGCATAACGTGCAGGTTTGTTACATATGTATACTTGTGCCATGTTGGTGTGCTGCACCCATCAACTCGTCAGCACCCATCAATTCATCATTTATATCAGGTATAACTCCCAATGCAATCCCTCTCCCCTCCCCCCTCCCCATGATAGGCCCCGGTGTGTGATGTTCCCCTTCCCGAGTCCAAGTGATCTCATTGACAAAACAGGAGTTTTTAAAGTGGGAATGGTAAATAGTTTTATCTCGAATGTTCTGACTTGAGGTGGAACACCACATTAAGAAGGAGTCTGAGGCTCTGAGTTCAGTGGGAAAGAGGGAAGTAAGATTCGTGATGTCTGAGTGGGACATCTACTTGTAAAGGGGGGTGTGTCCCAGGGTTTCAAGTATGAACACTGTAATGAGAGGTTTGAACCTAGAACCATCTGATTACCAAGCTTACATCCTTAAATAGCTAATCTGGATTACCCCTCATAAAAATTTGCAAATGGTCAGGAAAGGGTGTTATTATTTACAATACTTTTCCACTTGAAGTATTTTAGACAGGACTAGGGAACAATTTAAGGGTGTGACTGTGGAGCTGGTAGAGATGAGATTTTTCTCTTTGCTTCTTAAATAATAATCTTGAAATTACAAATCTGTATGCATGAGTCATGAATAGGCATCAGAATCTTTCTAACACTTTCACAGTGCAATTCTGTGGGCTGAATTGTGTCCTTTCCCCCCAAACCCAAATTGATACGTTGAAGTTGTAATCTCTTATGTGATGGTATTTGGTGAAGGGGCCTTTGGCAGGCAGTTAGGTTTAGAGGAGGTGGAGAGAGTGGGCCCTCATAATGGGATTAGTGTGTTTATAAGAAGAGACACCAGAGAGCTTGAACTCTCTTTCCATGTCCTCACATGTGAGGACACAGTGAGAAGGTGTCTGTCTGTAATCTAAGGAGCAAGCTCTCATTAGACACCATCCATGCTGCCACCTAGATCTCGGATTTCAAGTCTCCAGAACTGTGAGGCAATACATTTCTGTGCTTTAAGCCACCCAGTCTATAATATTTTGTTATTACAGCTTGAGCTGACATGTCCATTCCCAGGTTTTACCCTGGAGATTGATTCAACAGTTCTGGAGACCAGCCTAGCATTTGAACTCTTCAAAATCTCCATACGATTTTGTAATGTACTCTTAGGGTAGAGTGCAACCGAATTTTTAATTTGTCTACAAGTGGTTTTCAGCCTTTTCTGCACATTAAAATCTTTGGAGCTTTTAACTATGATTGATGGAAAGCCTCCCTCCATGATCAGTTAAATCCGGGGTAAGGTCAGGTGCTGGGGTTTTTTTTTTTTTTTTTTTTTTTTGAGACGGAGTCTCGCTCTGTCGCCCAGGCTGGAGTGCAGTGGCGCGATCTCAGCTCACTGCAAGCTCCGCCTCCCGGGTTCACGCCATTCTCCTGCCTCAGCCTCCCAAGTAGCTGGGACTACGGGTGCCTGACACCACGCCCGGCTAGTTTTTTGTATTTTTAGTAGAGACGGGGTTTCGCCGTGTTAGCCAGGATGGTCTCAATCTCCTGACCTCGTGATCCGCCCGTCTCGGCCTCCCAAAGTGCTGGGATTACAGGCGTGAGCCACCGCGCCCGGCCGATGCTGGTGTTTTTTAAAGATCTCCCCAGGTGAGTCTAACATGTAGCCAAGCAAAAGGAAGAACCAGTGGCTTGAATTTATCCCTTTTCCTCTGTGGTTCTGCTTCATAAATCCTAGTTTCTAGAAATACAGAGTCCGGTCATACTCTCTCTTCCCCTCTGGGTTCCCCTTACATCTCAGAATGCCATTGCTATTATTTTCTGAACAGCAAATCCCTAGTTTCAAAAACCATCTTTTTTCTGTTGCCTCAAGTTATCCAGTACTTTAAATCTCAGAATGAGGACTGAAAAAGTAAGAAAGTAAATTGATTTTCTAGGATTTTTGGATTCTGAGCAAATTGGTGTTATTTATTTAAAACTCCACATTTCAAAGATGTAATGGGTTTTAGATTTTATACCAAAACAATATTTGATATATGATGCCTTTTTAAAGGTTATCTTTCTGACTTTTTTCCAAAATATATTTATTGAATACTTTTTGGTAATCCCTTCCAGCTACTGCATTGACACTCAGGATGTAAATGAGATGGTAACATTTAGAATATTTTTTAACAGCATGGCCTTGATGTGATTGGTCAGAAAGGACATTGATTGTAAACAGCCCTGGGGTCATCCTGGTGCATTTTGGTTCTGAATTTAATACCAAAAGAGGCAGATACATCCCCACCCTCTTAAGGCTTATAGTTCCTTGTAGAGTCTTGTATTTGATTGTATGTTGACATGACCTAGATCATTTTTGGATACTACCCTAGAGAATCTAATACAGTGGATCAGAGTTGGGGCTCAGTAATCTGCATTTTCAACATGTTTCCTAGGAGACTGGATAGGAAAAGACAACCAGGAAGGGATTATTCAGTTGTTCCATAAAGCAATTCCCATTGTCTTCAATAAACTCTAGCCAACTCCATGCATATTCCTTTTATTTCTTTCAGGGTGTTTTCTGTGGAAAATCTCTACTGCCTGATAGTTGGCATCCTGGCAGTTAATTTTATGGAGAGTTAGCTTTTGTACATTCCTACAACTTCAGCTTCTCCTTTCCCTCCCACTGCAAACCCCTGTCAGTAGGAAATTCTAGAAACTTGAAGAGATACCACTTTGTTTTTCTTCCTAAAGGTGCAACTATTTAGTTGGATGTAAAATCCTACACTCTTCTGTTGTTAAATCTGTCTCTGAATCTAGTCATCCCTCAGGGGTTTTATTAATCTAAATGACCACATTATCACAGCTGCAACTCATCTTAAAAACTATTTCTCAGAAAAACAGTAAGTAGCCAGTGACTCTGTACACTGAGAAAAAAAATAAAGAACAGTTTAAATCTTATCAGGGTTTCTTCTGAAAATTTTTTCAGTGTTGGAATGCGTAACTTTTAATCTCATTTTGGGGAATTTTAAAATTTGGCTTGGATGAAAGAACAAAATGTTGGAAAAGTAAACAGCTTATTATCTAAAGGCATTAAATATCTAAAGGCATTAAATGTCTAAAGATATTAAAAAATGCATACTTTCAGATTCACCTTTTAAATGCATTGAAATTTTATTCACCAACGTGGTAAATCTTTTAAATCTGTTTGAATTAGCATATTGTAAATGATACTTGGTATATACATATTGTATGTGATCTTATCCATGGCTTTTTGAACAATTGATAATGAACATTTAAAATGGTAAGATAGATCTTAGAACTGGTATCTGATTTCCTATTACAACACTTCTAGTGAGTTGTGTCATTGAATGTTTTAGATAAAAACTTTGAATTATGCACATGAAAGAGTGTATATAATATTGATACAGTTTAAAGAATAGCAAACATTGGTGCATATTAGCCTCAAATTTAACACTGAAAGAGACATGTATCTCCCTACCCTCTTAAAACTTAGTCCCTTGTACAGTCATATTTAAATGTATGTTGACATGACCTACGTCATTCTTGAATACCAGCCCCAGAGAATCTAATTCAGTAGGTTAGAATTGGAGCTCAGGAATCTGTATTTTCAACATGTTTCCTGGGAGACTAGATGGGACGAGACAACTAGAAAGGGATTACTCTGTTGTTCTATGAAGTAATTCAGTGTGTCTTCAACAAACACTAGCCAACTCGATGCATTTTCCTCTTACTGCTTTCATAGTGTTCTACTACTCAGTTTAAGAAATAAAACATTATCAGTGACTACATCTTCCTGAGTGCTCTACCCTGATCTCATACTTCTCTCTTCCTTGTACAGTTAAGCTGTAGCATGGGTTTTAAGAAAATCATTCCCTAGCTTTTTTCCATAGCATGGATCTCTTAAAAATAGAATTTATATATTTATATATGTGTGTGTATATATATATATGTCTGTTTATTTTTGTCTATTTTTTAACACATTAGAATCATACTGTTTCTTCTATGACTTGCTTTTTTCATTCAGCTTTGTTTTTGAGATTCAACCATGTTGATATGTATAATTATAGTTTATTCATTTTCCCACTATATATTAATGCATTATATGAAGGTCCTATAACATTGATCCCTTCTAGTATTGATGGGTTTTTGGATTGTTTTCAATACTTTTTTGAATATTATTAACAATATGAATAAAATTATATATGGCTTTTGGTGCACATGTACAAGTATTTCTCTAAGGTATATATACCTGGGAGTTAAATTGTTAGGTTAAATATGGTATGTGCTTGTTCGCTTTCCTAAATAGAATCAAACCGCACTCCAAAGTGGTTGTAACAATATACACTCTCCCCAGCACGGTGGGTGAATTCTAGTTGTTTTATATACCAACAAATATGATGCGTGTAAAATGAAATCTACTGTGGTTTTAATTGTCACGTCTATGATGAGTAATGATGTTGAACCTCTTTTTATATATTTAGGAGTCATTCTTGAAATGCCGTTGTTTTTGTTCACTTTATTATTGTTGGTTTGTCTTTGTATTAGTTCATAAGATTCCTTTACGTATTTTCGATATATGTCTTTTGTCATCTAGATATATTGTGAGTGTTTTAGGATTTTTCTCAAATTTTCACTCTCTTTAAGGTGATTTTTAGGACAAAATTTTTTTTTTTCAATCTTAATGTATGTAGATTAGTTTTCTCTGGCATCTATAACAAATTACCACAAACTCAGTGGCTTAGAACAACACACATTTCTTCTCCTTCAGTTCTGAAAGGTCATAAGCATGAAGTCAGTTTCACTGGGCCAAGATTAAGGTTTCAGCAGAGGCTTGCTTTCTCAGGAGACTCCAGGGGAAAATTCTTTTCCTTTCCTTTTCCAGCTTCTAGAGCTTCATTCCTTGCATTCCTTGGCTCCTGGCCTCTTCCTCCATCTTCAAAGGCAGCAGTTTAGCATCTTGTTTCCATCTTCACGTTGCCTCGACTGCTGCTGTCCTTAAAGTTTCCTCTGCTTCTTTCTTCTGTGGACACTTGGGATTATATTTAGGCCCCGTCCAGATAATCAGGGGAATCGCCCTATCTCAAAATCCTTAATTTAGTCACATCTGCAAATTCCCTTTTGCCCTATAAAATAATTTTGACAGGTTCAGGGATTAGGATGTGGCTATCTTTGAGGGCCATTATTCATCCTAACATAGAAGATAAATTTGTCTTTTTTTTATTTTGGTGGAGATGGTAGTGGGACAGTGGTGTGACTATTGAATCTTCAGAGGCCAGATTAGCCCAATTTTGTAAGCACTCTCTTTGGGTCACTGTTGATCAAAACTGAGTGACCAGGCACTTCTGCCACTTAAAGATGGGGAATATTTCTTTTCCTTAGCATCTATCACTTATACAAAATGTGGGAGAGGAAAAAGTGTGTGTGTGTGTGTGTGTGTGTGTGTGTGTGTGTGTATGCTCCTTTTAAAATTCCTGAGCTCCTCTCTTTCCTCCCATGTTAAAATCAGTAGCATGTCCAAGTCTCTGGGCCTAGTGCCTTCAGTTAGCTCACACTTGCTTTTTCATGTGAGGTTTGTTCAGTGGCATAATCTTAGTAAAGCCTTTTTTCTTTTCTTTCTTTTTTTTTTTAAAGATACAGAGGCTTTTTGTAACCCCTTCACCTAATTAAATGATTCATTAAAAGAATCTTGGGGCTGGTAGCTCATGCTGGTAGCTCATGACTGTCATCCCAGCACTTTGGGAGGACGAGGCCAGAGGATCACTTGAGATCAGGAGTTTGAGACCAGCCTGGCCAACATGGTGAAACCCCATCTCTACCAAAAAATACAAAAACTAGCCAGATGTGTTGGCACATGCCTGTGGTCCCAGCTACTCAAGAGGCTGAAGTAGGATTGATTGAACCTTGGAGGCAGAGGTTGCAGTGAGCTGAGATCATGCCAGTGCACTTCAGCCTGGGTGACACCACACACACACACACACACACACACACACACACACACACACAGTCTTGGTGTGTAAGGAACACAGAAAATGCTTTCAGTTTTGTTCTGTGTATCTGGAAAGAAAATGGGATTCAAATGGGCTGAAGAAACAGGCCGTACCCCTAAGAAAGAAAGAAACTGAGAGGCAGATGTTCTTGGAACTTTTGGTGTGGAATGCCAGAAGCTAGATAAGCACCCAAGTAGAAACAGGAGGAAAGTGACTGGGGGCGAGAAGCCATAAGCACAAGCATTGTTTAAATGCTTCAGTTTGCATTTTAGTTCATGCTACAAGTTATATAGTTCATGCTACAAGTTTATGCCTGGAGCTTAAAATCAGGCATTTTCTCTGTCTAAATTTCTTTGCTTTAATCATTGCATTTTAAATAACTTACTGCCCTTTCTTTTGAGATATAAAAGAAAGATTTTGTTCTTGCTTTTATTCTTATTTTGAGGATTGTGGCAATATGTAGAAAAACACAAGTAGAGCATTGCTATTATTGACAAAATACTAATGTCACAAAGTTATTGACCTATAATGTCCTTAGACTGGGAAAAATCAATGCCTTGGTAATATCTATGCCAAGTGGTAAAAAGGAGACATGAGATATTTATGTTGTGCTACATAATATTTGATTTTATGATATTTGAGTTTTACAGGATATATTTGATGGATGTTATGATCTTAATAAGTAGAGATTGTCAACTCTTCTGTGATTGGCATATAAAAATAATCAAAGAATTTCAGGGGACATTTAAAGAAACCAAATAACTGAGTAAGTAATTCAATATTTCTGCCCTAAAGATGGGAACTTAAAATTTCATGTGGTTAGTATATCTTGATTATTGCCTGTTTCATCTTGTGGCATCACACACCCTGGAAATCTATATCAGGAGAATACAGTTGGCATTGGAGAGGAATTTGTTTCATGTGATTATCTAAATTATCCAGGAAGAATAGACTATGAATCCCTTGAACATATGCTCGAGTCCACAGGGATTAAAACCAATGCCTGGGGTTTTAGATGGAAAGGCCTTTCCCAAAGAGCAAAAAGATATGACAACAAAATTGTAACCCTTGGCAAATTCCATCAAATTGTTTTGAATCTGTGGGCTGAAAATGTCAGTACTTATTAAAGTATACATTGAAAATTATTAGGAATATGATTGCTGAATGTCCTATATTCTTTTGTCATTAACAATAAAGTGGCAGTTGAGTATTCATTTGTCTGGTCTAACAGGATTACTGTTGGTTATGAATTAAAAAACAGAACATGGAGGAATTGCCTTGTTAACTACTAATACTATTTGGTGATTTAGTATAGACGGGTTAATCTTCATTCCATCTACTTTTATATACTCGCTGCTAAACCGTATTTTGAGGCTGTTTCTCTAACAGATGCACGGGGAGCACTTTCTCATTGCTAAAAGGAAAGACATGTTTCCGACATTTTCAAGAACTTCAGTGTCCATTGCATATATAACCTTTTGAAACAAATAAATCCTATATATTTGACTGATTGCTTGTGAAATCTGGTGCTGCTAAGAGAAAAATATGAGATAATATTTTACCATAAATACTTCTTTTTCCTATTAAAAAAAATCACAGCAAAAACAAACACTATGTGCCAGCAAATGTATGCCCCTAATTGTCCTGAGAATTATCATGCAGTTTGCAAGGAAGAAGGGACTCTAGCTTTCCAGTTGCTGGTCAGCATTCATGAACCCCTGCTCCATTGTTAAATACTTTTGTTTTTTGTAGAGTCATAAAGAACAGCACTTCTAGCAAAGATGCAAATGCTTAAGGCCGTAAGTCAGAGGAATAATTCGATATCTGGCTTGATAAACAGATTTTTTCAAATAACCTTGATTTCTGCTAAAATCTTTTCCCTTGGACATAAAAGGGAGTGAAGGATTTGTGTATTTCAAGGTAATTAAAACATTACTGATTTAAAGGAATGCCATTGTGTATAAGACGAAGAAAACTAGAAAGATTTCTTTTCCTCTGTCATTGAGTATGTTAGCCTTGGGAGTGAGACCCTTAAAACCGGAACAGAGTGAGACTTTTTGAAAAACACCATAGCCACCCCACCTCCTAGCCCCTACCTTCCTTTAGAACAACAAAGAATGGTGCTTGAAAAGTCTTCTCATGATTCTTCTGCTTCAACAGCTTGCCTTTCTCCTTGTCACCAGAGTAAACCATTCTCTCCAGATCGAATCTTCTGCCAGAAGCCACAAGTTTGGCTTCTTGAAATCTCAAAAGTACTCATTCCTCAAGTCATTAATTAAAACAAATAAATAAAATGTGTAAGGCTTTAAGCTTCTGCAGGAGACTCATATTCTTCCAAAATAGTCTGTCAACAATTGCGGTATTTATAACAATAATTGTGAGAGAAGGATAATTAGCTTTAGGAATTCTTCTTCATCTAAATTTTTATAATGTGCTCTTAGGAATAAGGATGGTTTATTCCTGTTGACAGCTTGTCCCATGTAGGGGAGTCATGTTTGAAGGCAACACGCCAAATTGGAAGGAGCAATGGTTCAAAACAGGATACTGAGGAAATATACTGATACGTAGTTGTAATAGCTGTAGTTGTAATGAGGCGTACATAACCTAGGCAGCCATTTACATTTTATATACCCTCATTAGATCGAGCTTCTGACAACACGTAAGTCACATTATGTAATTAATAAGTACTGGTCCAGAGCCAATAGGCTGACCACTACACACCTGCCTTCAGTGAGTCCCTGATGACGCTTATTCTTTTTGTTTTTCTTGTATTTTCAGTACCTACCTAGCACAGTGCTTGACATTCAATAAAGACTCAATAAATATTGGATGTATTAAACAAGATTAAAAACTGCCTGTAAATGCAATGGTGTAAATGTTTACTGTAAATGTAAAATTTTCCAGGAAATAATGCTTTTCATCCACCTGTTTTGAAATATAATTAAAATGATGTTTTCCTTTTTCATAATCAGGACAAGTGTTAATATTGCAAAATCCTTATTAAGCCAGGACAATGTCAATATTTTATGGGCTGTATTTCAATATTATTAATTCTAATGTAAAATAGTCACTCATTGACTGTAAACCTCAAATCATTTCCAGGTCAAAATTTTGGCACATTTTGGCCTAGATTTTGGATAGTTGAAAAGTCTACCAGCTTTCTGAATTTTCTCATGCATTTTTTTCACTATCTTGAATAAAGAGCAGAAAATAATCATACTAATTTGAAAATATATACTTTGTGATATTTTTCAACATTTATTAAAATTCACATTTTATTATGGCCAGGCTTCTTATCTGTACTTTTGCTTAGAAAAATGAGAGTTAGTTTGGAATTGACTTTTGGTTTTTCAGGTAGTGTTGCTGTATTTCTCAAGAATAATGGTTGAGTTATGGTTATCTAATACTTCTAAATATTCATCCTTGTTGAAAAGGTTTTAGTCATTCCTTTAAAAGGTAGCTGACACAGTTAATAGAAATTGAAAAGCACTGAATAATAATTCATTTTTATGTACATAAGCTGTATCAAATATAGTGTAGTCTACAAGGTATCAGAGCTAAAGTTTCATTCCAGTGGGTACTGATGGATCGCTCTCTTTTTGTGGATATAATGTGATTGTACTAGTAAGCCCTGGGGACTTTACGCCACTCCTCCTTGATCAGTGTTGAAGTTCATGTATTACCTTTTTACCTAAATTCCTTTGAGTGTTTTCTTCTCTGGTATCCCTTGAGCGTATCTCCTGAGCTTATCATGTGTCTTGGTTGTTGAGGGCCAGAACTGAACACAGGGATAGGCCAGTCCCTATCCCTTCTTGTGAGTTAAAAGGGAATTAAGGAAAAGAAATCTCACTGCAGAAAAATATTTCAGTTGTTCATCCTATATCTAAATCTTGCTCCTTTGAGTTTATGGTCAAACATGAGCACATTTATAAAATGCTTTCCTGGGGCAACGTGGCAGAAACTGTGGTTGGAAAGTGATATTACACTGAGGATACTTGGACCAGAGACTTCTGCAGCTTCAGTTGCCATTGCTTTGAAGATCATCACTCATTGCTCGAAATCTTTTATGAGCTCTTACAGGTTCAGATTCAGATGTTAATAGCTGAACATTGTTCAACAAAGTCTTAAATTGATTTTAAATTGACTGGCATAGCAAAGCAATTGGAAGGTATAAAAAAGAGCAAAATTGAGAAGCTGGATGATCTAAACCTGAAGTCCCCAAATATTTAAAAGGCTTAGTTTGTCAAAATTTAATCATCTTTTTCTGAGTTCTTTTCATCACTGTTGACAAAAGCAAGTATTGGAGAAAAATTTTTCTTTTGGCTATGGAGACAGCAGTGAAGATGAGCTCATCTGTCCGTCAAGCTCTTGCTGCTGCTACCTGGCCTCATTTAATAGCTGTGAGGCCGAATGCTTACTGTCTTTCAAGTCAGAACATGCAAAGTTTGAGTATTTGACGTATCTTTGAGATGTGTCAGTGGTCAACCAATGAGAGGAATTTGGCAGTTAGTGTCAGTGCTGCAAAAGACAGCTAATTGTACAAAAACCACAGGATAAAACTCCAAGTCAAAACAATAGAACATCATCCAGGTTATATATTTTTTAGCTATGTAGCAGGGGCCCTCTGCATTCAGGGCTTTTAAACTTATTTCCATTAACATCTTTATCATTTACATAGTAAAACATTCAGAATATAAAAATTCTTCTGATTGTGGACAAACTGCGGTGTGTCCTAAGCATTGTATAATTTAACATGATCAATTACGTTTTCTAAAAATGTTATTTCTCAAAGAAATAAAATACAGCATTTGCAAAACATACACAGAGGATCTTATTATTGAAGAAATGCCTAGGTTATTTTCAAGTCTATTAGGAATAATTTTCCTTAACTTATTGACCATTTTCATCTCATGTAAAGAAGTTTCCCTCCTCTCTTTGCTTTGGATTGTGTAATTTCCATTTTTCTTAAAGTAATGATTTGCCCAGAAGTGAATTCATTCAGCTTAAAAAACCATAGTAGGGCAGTGAGAAAGGAAAATTTATGAATAACTTTTTCCACTATCTTTTCACAAAGGTAAGTTCTAGTGGGAGAAGCTCCCAAAGTAACCAAACAAAACTAGCACTGACGGTGAAGGCAGAACACCGTTCAGGTTCTGAAATGAAACCATAGGAGAAATTGTCTTCATTGACTTGACCTTACCTAACTTACTAGGGTTAACCAGTGCTCTGGAGTCTTTCTGTTAAAATACCAACTGATGTCCATCAATTTTGGTGGTTACCTGGCCAGTTTATGCCACTTTTCCTTAATATTGTAATTGTACAATTTAATTAAAAAGTATATAAACCACTGAAATATAAGCCAAAAATATTATTGTTGTTTCTATGAAAACTTGATTGAATGCTTTCTTTGAATGACTTGAAGGCAAAGTAGATATAGCATATATGTTAACTTAGGTGTAGATGAAATAATTAGGGACTATTGGTAAAACTGTAAGATCAAGTAACTCTGCAGCATTACAGATGTTTAAATTATCTTTCTTCTAAAGGTGACATGTCTACGGCCATACCACCCTGAACGCGCCCGATCTCGTCTAAAGGTGACATGAAATAGAGAGTAGGAGACCTAATCCTTGCAGGATTTTAGCCCTTCATAGAAAGATTGGTGAATGAATGTCTGAATAATGAACGTTTGAAGTTGAAACTGAATGCTTATTATGTACTCATTTAATTCTTAAAAATGATTAGTTGCTTTATGTGGCTCTTTCAATTGTATTTACTGATGTTGTTGTTGTTGTTATTAACTAGTCCTAGTCATTTGGATAAGAAGACTCTTGTTGTATTAGATCAAACCCTAATCATAACTGGGGTACTATAGGATCTACTCTTTTGTAGTTACATATAGAGTAACACAATGAAACAGCCAACAAAAACAAGTAAAGGAAGCATTTTAATATTTATTTATATATTTTTAAGAACTTCGAAGTAAATCCCATTTATTGCTTAAAGCATGTCTTCACAAATCCCCAAACTCTACAGATTTTGGCTTTAACAGTTTATTCAGATTCTCCATGTAAGTGACTTTGGAAATAGATTTTTTTTTTTTTGAGCAGAGTCTCACTTTGTCGCCCAGGCTGGAGTACAGTGGTGTGATCTTGGCTCACTGCAAGCTCCGCCTCCCAGGTTCACACCATTCTCCTGCTTCAGCCTCCCGAGGAGCTGGGACTATAGGTGCCTGCCACCACACCCGGCTACTTTTTTGTACTTTTTGTAGAGATTGTGTTTCACCGTGTTAGCCAGGATGGTCTCCATCTCCTGACCTCATAATCCGCCTGCCTCGGCCTCCCAAAGTGCTGGGATTACAGGTGTGAGCCACTGCGCCCAGCGGGAAATAGATATTTTTAACAAGTTCCCCAAGTAATTTTCTCTAACAGAAAGCACAAGATTATTTTTCCTTGTTGTTTTAACTCATATAATTGCATAATTGATCATTTAATTAAGAAATGAAAAATATTTTAGTGAATAAAAGTATTCATTGCACACATGTATTTTTTTTTTTTTTTCTGTAAAAAAATCCTGATGTAGAAGAATGTTTCTAAGCCATATAGGAACACAAATATTTTTGTTCCAGAATAACTTACCAGAAGGCTATGGCATAGAGAAATTCCCTCGTTTCTATAGGTGTGCTTTTCTCTTGAATGAGCTTTACTTCAATGTTTTACTCGAGCACATGTAGGGAAAGAAAAAATCATGTGCAAGTTGAGGAATAGAAGAGTTTCAGATGAAGAGAAGATGATTTTGGCACACAAAATTGAACAGTGCAAAACATTAAAGCCCAACTATACATAATCAAGCTGGCCAAGCTATAATACACATGAAAATAAAATAAAAGTTTTTTTCTGAATGGACAAAACTGGAACTAAGTGTGTCTGACTGTTTTAGAGATAAGCACTTCTCAACTTCTAGTATAAAAAGAGAAGCTGGTGTTTATGTGAAATAATCTACGTAAAAGCCCTATGGAACTATCTCTAATAAATATCCATTTAATCAAATGTCACTGTGTTTTTGAATGTTTTGTAGTTTGATGCAGAGAATGTACTTTTATTTCTTCAACAGCTGCTCTTTTTAAATGGATGCAGCTGTACTACAGATTTTATTTGCAACAATTGCTTAATTTTTAGTTGGTTACTTCAAGTCTTTCAAAAGCAATGTTTCATGTTTCTGTGGAAAGATTTTTTTCCTAGAAAGTGCAAAGTACGATATGAAGTAGGAATCAGGCAAATAAAATTTTCTGCTTGATTTTTTTAAATTATTGAATTAGAACTTTGACTTTTTGTAGAGAAATACTTTTATCTTTGATGTGTTTTATTAAAATCTAAAACACATGATGTTCCTTTTCTATTTCCTTATATTACTCAGCTTTTACTGTAATGTTTACAAATCTACTTTCTAGTTTAATTGCTGTGGAGAAATCATCCTGCTGCATAGCTTAAAATTCAATCTTTTTTAAACTCAAAGAAAAATTTGGAGGAAAAGGTAAATATTAATGATGGATTATCTAATATTTGTTCCAGTCTCAACATCTTTTACTTCTCATAGCCTTTCATCTTCCAGATAAAATTATGAGTGTAGACATATAGACATTTAAAATGTGATTTTAAAAATGTATAATGCTTTTAACTTTCCTCATATAAGGCTTGCCTATAGGACTCTGGGTGTGTGAGCAGGCTGCATGGAACCTCCTAGCCTGCTGGTTCCTTCACTCCTCTCATACCCAACTGACTCACAGCTTAGTGAACAGTTTTTTTGTTTTGTTTTGTTTTGTTTAAATTATGCCTTCTTTCTGGAGTATTTCAAAATCTCCTTGTATATATATTGGAATATTTTTAGCTGTTACCTAAGTACTTAATTTCTTTATATAGTGGGTCCTGCAGACAGAATTCTATAATACATACAAATTTGTATCTCTCCTCCTCAAACTAGTTCCTCTGAATTAAACAAAGTAGTTACTATAATTTCTTTGAGATTTTTATCTCTTAAAAGTATGTTGTGCTTAGTGGTAGTGGTATAGTATATAACTCAGTGATATAGTAGTCAGTTTTAATTTTATATAAGGTTTTCTTTAATATTTTAGTTGTAACTTATTAAATAAAATTCACTTATAATAAAACAGGTATAATCAGTGTTCCCCAAATCAACATATCTCTTTTGTACAATTTCTCATCTTTTTGGGTAAGGGAAAGTGTAATTTTAGGCTTATCTCTGATTTCTGAAGGAAAGGAGTTTCTCTGTATAACACAATGTGCTTGTTCTTTTTCACTTTAACACTGGTATCTATTAATGGCTAATGAGCTCCATTAGGTTTAATCAATATTTCAGCAATTTTCAACTTGAATTTTGTTTAAACTTTCTGCTTTGTCTTCTACCTTTTGTTCTTTATTACATTATCTCATTTATTTTTTATACTTAGGGGTAAAACATACACTTTGAAATGTCCTCGAAATTTGAAAGTGTGGCTGTAAAAGGTGAAATAACTGATGTTAAGGGAATATCACTAATAATGGTCATTGATGTATAGATGACTAGAAAGGCCAATTGTAATTTGTGTTTTAAAAATTACTATATCCTCTTCAAAGATGTATTTATTTATTTTTGTTCCTTTTCCTGGTAAATGTATGTGTGTTGATGGGTGGTGAGTTTGGAGGAAAGAAATGAGTCTTGAGAAAATATCTTGGTCATTCATTCTTAATGTATTTAGAGAATAGCAAACTTTCAGCGTATTTTATTGAGATCAAAAGTACATGTGAAATTAGACAATGAAATGTCAATTTTGTATTAGTTTCCTGGGGCTGTTGTCACAAAGTACCATGAACTGTGCCGCTTAAACAATAGGAATGCATTGTCCCACAGTTCTGGAGGCTGGAAGTCGAAGATCAAGGTGTCAGCAGGTTGGTTCTTTCTGTGGGCTGCGAGGGAAGATTTATTCTGTGCCTCTCTCCTAGCTTTTGGGGACTCAAGCATTCCTTGGCTTGTAATGGCATTCTTCCCTTGCCTTCTTTTTATATGTCTGTCTCTGAGTCCAGATTTCTTTTTTATAAAGACACAGACATATTGGATTGGAACCTAGCCTAATGACTCCAACTTGATCATCAGCAATGACCCTATTTTCAAATAAGGTCATGTTTATTGGCACTGGGGATTGGAACTGCAAATATGTTTTTTGGGGGGACACAATTCAACCCATAAGAATTCTGAAACTTTGTTTTGTCCTTTTTTGATTAGTGTTAATAAGTTTTCAGAGTACTTTTTATTTATGTTCTCAGGGCTTAGAATAAGACAAAATAAGATATTATTCATTCAGGTACACCGGGTTATTTAGTAAGAAAATGGACTGAGATTTCATAATGAACTCCGTGCTGATATTGACATGAAAACTTGTACATTTTAAGGAGTCATCTGTCTACATTTACATGAAATCAATGTTCTTATAACCTGACGTTTACTTACCTTTTCGTATTTATTTATATAATTAATTTTACTTTTAAGTATTATTACTCTCTTTAATGCATTCACTTTTTTTTTTTAATATGGCAGCCTATGGAGTACAAAGGTTTGTTTTTTTCTGGATTGGCAAAAAAAATAAAACAAAACTGTAAATCTAATTATTTAGATGAGTACTTTGGAAGAAATGAGGAGTCTGTGGCCTGACCAACCAGATTAAGGACCTTACCTCACTAATATTGGGATGCCACAGCTTGAGGTTTTGTTAATATTTTAGTGTTTCTCCAAATAAAATCCAAGGGATAGTTGTTCTTTTAGAACACATGTGCAAATTCTTATTTTAGCCTATTTCTGATAGACCTTTAAAAATATATTGTCTTGACATTTATATTGATAGAGCATGTATTAGTCTGTTTTCACACTGATATAAAGAACTGCCTGAGACTGGGTAATTTATAAAGGGAAGAGTTTTAATGGGCTCACAGTTCCGCATGGCTGGGGAGGCCTCAGGAAACTTACAATCATGGTGGAAGGCGAAGGGGAAGCAAGGTACCTTCTTTGCAAGGTGGCAGGAAGGAGAATGAACACAGGAGGAAGTGCCTAACACTTTAAAACCATCAGATCTCATGAGAACTCACTATCATGAGAACAGCATGGGGAAGCCATCCCCATGAGTCAATTACATCCACTTGGTGTCTCCCTTGACACATGGGGATCATGGGGATTACAATTCAAGATGAGATTTTGAGTGGAGACACAGTCAAACCATATCAGAGAGATACATTCATTAAGATTAACAATTCTTACTTCCCACTGTATATGTTCCTCATGTTTCTAAAAAGGAAAATATGATAGATACGGTGATCTAGATACTGGCTACTTATATGTGGTTCACCTAATTCAAGATTTTTGCTTATTTGTTTTTTTTTTTTTTTTTTTTTTTTTTTTTTTTTTTTTTTGAGACAGTGTCTTACTCTGTCACCTGTGCTGGAGTGCAGTGGTGCAATCTCAACCCACTGCAACCCCCACCTCCCGGGTTCAAGCAAGTCTCATGCCTCAGCCTCCTAGGTAGCTGGGATTATAGGCATGTGCCACAATATCTGGCTAAATTTTGTACTTTTAGTAGAGATGGGGTTTCAGCCTGTTGGCCAGGCCGGTCTCCAGCTTCTGACCTCAAGCGACCTGCCTGACTCGGCCTCCCAAAGTGTTGGGATTACAGGCATGAGTCACCATGCTTGGCTTAATCACAGATATTAAAATCACATGTTTGTTTAAGAGCTAGAGATATGTGTAGAGACTTTCAAATCATTACTTTTTTCATAGTTTTTTAAAACTTTTTTCTAATTATTGAAATAATCCATGCTTACTGAACAAATTTTAAAAAATAAAAAGAAGTAGGCCGGGCGCGGTGGCTCAAGCCTGTAATCCCAGCACTTTGGGAGGCCGAGACGGGTGGATCACGAGGTCAGGAGATCGAGACCATCCTGGCTAACATGGTGAAACCCCGTCTCTACTAAAAAATACAAAAAACTAGCCGGGCGAGGTGGCGGGCGCCTGTAGTCCCAGCTACTCGGGAGGCTGAGGCAGGAGAATGGTGTGAACCCGGGAGGCGGAGCTTGCCGTGAGCTGAGATCTGGCCACTGCACTCCAGCCTGGGCCACAGAGAGAGACTCCGTCTCAAAAAAAAAAAAATAATAAAAAAAAAAAAAATAAAAAGAAGTATGTGAAGAAAAGTACTTAAAATCCAAGCATAATATTAAATTTGATTGGTACATGTGTCTATCTGTGAGTGTGTGTTCACATGTCTGTGTGTAGAGCTAAAGAATAATTTAAAAAATAAATTATGACTGATACAAATATGAACGAATGTATGCCAAAAATTCTATTTAACTGATTAATTAATGAGGGAACCAGTAAGATGTTACAACTGATTCAAATGAAAAGTTACAATATCACATACATTTAAAGTCAGAAAAGAAGGGCTAAGTGAATTTACAAAAAGATGCGAAAGGCTGGACGTGGTGGTTCATGCCTGTAATCCCGGCACTTTGGGAGGCCGAGGCAGGCAGATCACTTGAGGTCAGGAGTTTGAGACCAGCCTGGTCAACATGGTGAAACCCTGTCTCTACTAAAAATACAAAAAAAGAATTAGCCAGGCATGGTGGCGGGTACCAGTAATTCCAGCTACTTGGGAGGCTAAGGTGGGAGAATTGCTTGAACCCAGGAGGCAGAAGTCGTAGTGAGCCAAGATTGCGCCACTGCACTCCAGCCTGGGTGACAGAGTGAGAATCAGCCTCAAAAAAAAAAAAAAAAAAAAAAAAAAAAAAAAAAAAAAAAAAAAAAAAAAAAGAAAAGAAAAGAAAGAAAGAAAGATGCAAAAGTGGTCAGTTTCCACATGGCAATATTCAATTGTATTCCAGTGGGCACAGCATCCATTTCTAGTTGTTATTTTTCTGCTGGTAAATGAGATTACTGTCAGTTTCTGTTATTTCCAGAGTTGTAAAATGGCTCAAAGACAATAAAAGCCAGAGAAATATGTGAGATAGTCAGAGAACTTACTAATTTGTCTTATTTTTTCCTTTTGCCCATTTTGAAGTTTTTCACATATTTTTTAATACAGCTCATATTGATATATACTCTCATCAGTTGGAATTATGCTTTTATGTTTCTTCACATAGAACAAATATAACTGAAAATAAAAGCATAATGCGTATTCCTTCCTATTGACATTGATACTATCCATAGCATTACCCAGGTGCATTATGAAATGCACAACACTTAAAACAAATAAAACAAAAATACCCTTTTCTTGAGCTCTTTACTCTTGGGAGGCAAGGGGGACACTATATTTTCCTTTTTACTTTCTTCCTCCCAGTCAACCTCTCTCTCTTTCATGTATTCTACCAACACCCCCACCCAATCTTCCCTTACACGCCTCCACAATTAGTCCTATCCTGATTGTGGAGTTTGGGGTTTTCTTTGATTCAATTGATGATACCAGTCACGTCATTTGAAAAAAGCATGTGAGTGTTGTTCAGTGTTGGTGAACAGGAATTCTTAACATTTACTTTTAAGAATTCAGTTTAATTGTTAATTACAGATCTTCGTTAAATTAAGCTGATCCTCACTCACGTTAAAAAAAAACTCAACTTTATTTTGGTTTTCATGAGACAAGTATCTCTCTTTAAGTGAACAAGCTTTTAAAAGAATTAGCTTCTTCAGTACGGAAAGCAAAATGCAATTCGCAGCTGGTGCAATGGCTTACACCAGTATGTAATCCCAGCACTATGGGAGCCTGACGGGGGGAGAATCCCTTCAACTCAGGAGTTCAAGCCCAGCCTGAGCGACACAGTGAGACATCTTTACAACAACAACAAGAACAACAACAACAAAATAACAACAAATACCTCAGCCTCTTGAGTATATTATAGGTACAAGCCACCATGTGTACCTGTAGTCCCAGCTACTCGAGAGGCTGAATAAAGGGATTGGTTGAGCCTGGGAGGTTGAGGCTGCCATGAGCTATTATTGCACCACTATACTGCAGTCTGGGCGAGAATGAGTCCCTGTCTCAAAGAAAAAAAAAAAGACACAATTCCCATAATCACATCATTATGCCAGAAGTATCCAGGTTCAAAGTGATACTTTATATTTCATAAGTATTTTTACCTAATAATTCTTCAGCAATAAACAAACAATTCTTCTGAAATAGATCAATTGAGAATCATCAAAGAGATTTCCAAATACCGTACTGCAAAATCAGTAACACACTCTGCATCTGAATAGGGCTATGTAAATGTTTTCAGTTTACAGTTAAGTATAGATTTTTACTTGCAGTTATTTTCTTAGTCATTTCCTTCCTTCATTAAGGATTTTGTATTTTATTTTCATTCGCGTGCGTGGACAAGAGAACAGATGCATTCATTTTGTTGTTTCTAGAGATTAATACAGAAAATGCCTATGATTTAGGCATAAATCTGAGTCTGGCTGTGATTTACAAAGTTGGAGCATCATAGCCAGTAAGCCTTTCAGGCAGCCCCTGACAGCAGAAGCAAGCCTTGAGGTGGGCATGAAAAATGACAGCCTTCCTTATGCCAGAGTCTTATTACCATTTTGATTTCAGAAAACATTGTTTGGGTCTCAGTAAACTATTATAGCCATGAAAATGTGATAAAATAACTATTTGTTTTGTCCTATGTATATTCTATATATGAAAGGAAGAAAAATCAGTCCATGGTTTATCTCTACAGAGGAGGGGAAATAATTTGTGCTTAGATATATTAATGCCTAACTGAAATGTTTTACATATGTGATCATAAGATATATCATTTACTTAAAATTTATGGTTAATTCCCTTTTTTCCTCAATTACAGACTAAATGGCTTTATTCCAGCAAAATTAAGTCAGAAAATAATGTTCACTGATTTAGATGTTGATGACAGATGGGTCTTAGGTCAGGATAACAGCTATGGCTGGGAGACATTGATTGTTAACATTTATGCTCCAATAATGAATGACCTGAATTTTTCCCACATGTTTGCTCAGGAAACACAGGGCTGTGGAGGTCTTGACGTCATAGAGGCAGAAGGATTTGGGGCCAGAGTATATTCACTGTTCACAGTCATTCATTAGTAAATCCTTGGTAAGAGAGTTGGATTTGAGTGACATCTGGAGGCTTTCTACACCTAGAGATGGGGGAATTCTGGGTTTGTATTTTTTCTCTGGTAAGCTAGATTCATCTTTTAGGAAATACCACATATATAATTGATGGGTTTAACATTTCACATTGAGAGGAGGTGAAAGATTGAAAGAATTGAAGAAAAAAGATTGAGTTTGTATGATTCCTTCCCCTGAATGAATTTGGTTAATTTAATGTTAGGTGCTAATATAAAACATTGCTTGAGCCATGTAGTGTCAGGAATACATATCTGTTATTAGTTCTTGATTGCCATTTAAAAATGGAGATTGAAATTTCCTTTACCTAGCAAGAAAATTACAACAGTGATCCTTGAATATTTGGAAAGGACACATACATTCCAAAGTGTCTAGTGATGAGGCAAAATTGTTCACATTGAATTCCATTTTCTTGCTCAAGGCCATTTCTGGAGGAAACTTGTAATATTGGTGAAATGACATGAGCATGTTGTGTTTGCTGCATGGAAAGAAGAATATAAGGCTTCTCAGCACAGTGGCTAAGCAGAGCAAGAGTTGAGGTTAGGTTAGCAATCATGAGGCTGAGGTGCAACTTAGACTCCAGTCCCCTGTAAAATATACCTTATATAGAGTTTAGAGATTTGATGAAATTCGAAGCAAATTTACGATATTGAACATCAGTAATGTCCCAAAGAAGACCATACAATTCTGTGATGGTTAAAATCTGTTGTTTAAATATTAAAAGCATAATATTAAACATTTCTTTCTGTTGGTTCTCATCCCATTAGAGCCACCACCCCTGGATTAAAGGATCATTAAGTTACTGTTTCTCCTGTTTTGTTAATGTACCAGGTGGTGGCTCATAGCTGTGATTTCAGTTATTTGGGAGGCTTCGGATCACTTGAGGCTGGGGAGTTTGAGACCAGTCTGGGCAACATAGTGAGACCCCGTCATGGTGCTGTGAGGTGTATCATTTAGCATGAAAATTAGATTTTAATGAAGTTAGAGGTTCTTCAGAGGTCAAGAAACCTGCCGTCTTGGATCCCGCCAGTCTTGGCCAGTTTGGTCACTAAGGGGAATTTTGACCTCAGGTGTCCTATTTTTAAAGATAAACAGAGTTAAGGTGGGATAGAAATTCGCCTGAGCCATGTAGGCATCATACTGGGTAGCAAACCTACAGCACATTGTCTAGACCTCTGTGTTAGAGAATGATTATTCATACTTTATGAAATGACCTTGTAGTTAAGATTGTCAAGTAACATTTAACTACCAAGTGGATTGTCTGCCTTAACTAGGTTACTCTATAATTATAATCAAATTTCTTTACACTAGTAGTTAGTAGTAAGTAGTGTCCATTGTTACTGTATTTTTGTTTGAAAAATAATAACATTCAAATATTATACAACTATACAATATACAGATTTTTAAAATTCTCTGTTGTAATCTTACTTCCCAGATAAAATTTCTGAAGGTAATTTAGTGCAGTCTCTCTGTCTTTTTTTTTTTGGAGGCAGAGTCTCACTGTGTTGCCCAGACTGGAGTGCAGTGGTGCGATCTCAGCTCACTGCAACCTCCATCTCCCACGTTGAAGCTATTCTTATGCCTCAGCCTCCTGAGTAGCAGGTATTACAGGCATGCACCACCACGTCCGGCCAATTCTTGCGTTTTTATAGAGATGGGGTTTCGCCATGTTGGCCAGGCTGGTCTCGAACTCCTGACCTCAAGTGATCCTCCTCCCACTTTGGCCTCACAAAGTGCTGGGATTACAAGTGTGAGCCACTGCACCCATCCTAGAAGTATTTCAATACTAAAATGACACATAAACTAGCACAGTGGGGAGGCAGTAAGTATTGCAGGGTGAGTTGAAGCATAGCACAGCCTCTGGAACCTGAGTGCCTGGGTTCGAATCCTGTCTCTGCTATTGTATGAGTCACAGTCTGGGCAGGAAGTAGATGACTCCGAGGTCACTGAAGACTTTGAGGGAGGACCTAGTTATAGAAGTATTAAGAAAAACAACAAGGAATGATGAGGCAACCTGGGTGCCCAAAAAGGGAAAGCTGTTATCACTGGGACCAAAGGCACGAGGAGAGGGAGGCGTAACTGAGACCCAGTGAGAGCCGTACCTGTGGGAAAGGGGCTACTGAACAGGAACTGTGGCTATGGGTAGAGAAATGCAGCCACTATTACCTTGCTGCATTGAGCAGGTGGGGACAGGACAGCGAGGGGTGGTTATACATATTCACCTCAACCTCTTTTCTTTTATTCCACACTCACTGATGGTTACCCTCATGGACTGAATCATAACAAGATCCATGGACTCCAGAATCCAGGTGTGGTAATTTGTAAAGTCAGCCTCTTTAGGGCAGAGGAAGAGGGAGGAGATGAGTAAGGGTGGGGTGGTGGTGGCGGGAATGAAGACTTACGAGCAAAAAGCAAAAACACTTAGCTGTGTTTGCTAGTAAGGCACTTTGTTTCCTAGTAACTCTGTGCTTTATTTTCCTTATTGATTTAAAGAGGAGAATAATAAAACCAGTAATACAGGATTAGTATGAGAATTAAATAAGTTAATATGTATGAAATGTGTAGGTGAGTACCACCTGTATAGAAATTGGTCAGCACATATTGTTAATCGTATCAACACTTTATAGATTAATTCATTTACAAATTAATCTTACATGCACCTTTTAGCTATTCTGATTTTTACTTGGCAATGTATCTTGACCACCTCCTTCTCTGTCTGTATATGTACATATCCATATATGGACAGTCAACCCTCTGTATCTGTCTGTTCTGCCTTTGTGGATTCAACTAACTACGAATATAAAATATTAGAAAAAATAACAATACAACAATGAAATAATATAAATAAAAATACAACTTACATAGCATTTACATTATATTATGTATTTTAAGTAATCAGGAGATGATTTAAAGTATATGAAAGGATGTGTATAGGTTATGTACACATACTATGCTATTTATCTATGAGGGCCCTAGAGCTAATTCCCCTCAGATACCAAGGGATGACTATATGTACGCATACAGAGGCACAAACACACACAGATGTGCCTCACTTCTCCCTCTCTCTGCACACATTCACACTCACATGCATTCACAAACTATTTTCTTTTCTTTTTTTTTTTTTTTCTTTTGAGGTGGAGTTTCGCTCTTGTTGCCTAGGCTGCAGTGCAATGGCGTGATCTCAGCTCACCGCATCCTCCAACTCCTGGGTTCAAGCGATTCTCCTGCTTCAGCCTCCCAAGTAGCTGGGACTACAGGCATGTGCTGCCATGCCCAGCTAATTTTGTATTTTTAGTAGACATAGGGTTTCTCCGTGTTGGTCAGGCTGATCTTGAACTCCTGACCTCAGGTGATTCACCTGCCTCGGCCTCCCAAAATGTTGGGATTACAGGTGTGAGCCACCGCACCTGGCCACAAACTACTTTTCAATGGCATCAGAGTATTCTGATGTATGGGTATACTAGAATACATTTAAACCTTTCTGTTTACAAGGGGATTCAGACTATTTTCAGTATTTTACCATTATGCACAATGTTGTAGTAACATTTGCCTTTCTAACCTCTAATTTTGGATTCAAGTGAAGTGAGTGAGTTTTGCATATTTTGAGTCATCTAGATTAAGTTGTCTTCAGGCTGCTCTCTGATGAGAAGGAATGTAAATGAGTGGCATTAGTACAAATATTCAAGTGGCTGAAGCCTTTTATTTTCTTGGTCCAAACCCAATTCAATTTTATAGAGAAATAAAAAGTGTATAGTGTTTGCATGACCTTTAACTTTATTGAAGAACAACTTTTAAAATATTTTCTTGACACCACCATATGCCCTGCACTTAGGTTTCATATTGTTTATGAAAATATTGATAACTGTGTAATCAAATTCAGGGCCAAATATTTTCAATATTTGATTTTATTGTAATGTGGTCGGAGAAGCATAATTGTAGGTGAGTGACTTGAAGCTCATGCTGTGTGTATGTACATTTCTTTTTTTTTTTTTTTTTTTTTTTTTTTTTTTGAGACAGAGTCTGGCTCTGTCGCACAGGCTGGAGTGCAGTGGCCAGATCTCAGCTCACTGCAAGCTCTGCCTCCCGGGTTCACACCATTCTCCTGCCTCAGCCTCCCAAGTAGCTGGGACTACAGGCGCCCGCCACCTCGCCCGGCTAGTTTTTTGTATTTTTTTTTACTAGAGACGGGGTTTCCCCGTGTTAGCCAGGATGGTCTTGATCTCCTGACCTCGTGATCCGCCCATCTCGGCCTCCCAAAGTGCTGGGATTACAGGCTTGAGCCACCGCGCCCGGCCGTATGTACATTTCTTAATGGAATAATGTGTCTTGTGACTGTTGTGTATGTGTGTGTCTCTCTGTGTGTGTCTGTGTGTGTGTTTGTGTGTGTGTATAGTTTTGTCCTCAGACTTCTTTCTCCTTACATGACAAACTATGACCTCCCTTTCCTGTAGAATAAATGTTATCAGTTCAACTTGACCAAGTGTGAAAAAAAAGTGACATTTATTTACTACTTTCCTACTTCCGGGCAGAATTGGAGTGGAAAGTAATACATGTCATTCTTCACTGAATTATTTAGGACTATTTTGCCCTGTAGTAGAGAATTTAGGCTTAAGCAAAAGGTTTCCATCCACTGTTTGCTAAAGGTAATTGAAGAGAATTGGAGAAAATAACATTTTAAACAATTCTGCAAAAAAAGAAAAAAGTACATAAATGGAAGCCCTATGTTCTGATGGCATTGATGGCAATCTGTCCTAAATTCAGTACAGCTGTGTTTCATCAGCTAAGTTACTTAGTACAAATGTGATTCATATAAAGAAACCGATTCTACATCATTATTTATTTATTTAAACATAGTGTCTGTCTAAAATCATTCAATTTGAGAATTCCTCCATATGGACAGTGGACAAGAGAATGTTGCATGAATTTTTATTTACTCTCCTTTGCCCTAAGTCTGCCTGTTTGAAATGTGTTCAATCAATGCCTGCTTGGAATTCTGCTATCCTCTTCTTTACTCTCCTGTTTTCTTGACCATTCTTCTTGTGGTCACTAATACATGTTCTGTTAATCTAGTTGTCTAGGCTCTGGCTTGAACCTTTATTCCTGGCACTTAGCATAACAGCTAAATACTTTAAATGCTTTCATTATACCAGATTTTAGATTTCTTTAATTTGTGATCACAAGTTCAGTGTTTTGAAAGGTAGAGTCATACAAAGAAACAACTATAATCTAATTAAGATAAGTAATATTGTATGTGTCTTCATCATTTTATATGTTTTACATAGAATAATATGCTTAATTTTGAATATTCCTTTTAAATTTGTCTGTTTCACAGGCATTTGTTTTGTATTAAGTTTTCAAAACATTTTAATGGTAATGTGCCAATTTTCCTATGGCTATTACATAACATTCTCTCTTATTAGACATTTGTGTTGTTTTCGACTTTTCCCTACTACAATTAATAATGACATAAAAGGTTTTGTATAAAACACTTAAAGTTGCAGAACATCTCTTTACAGAATATTCCTAGAAATGGAATTATTAGGCCAAATGGTAGGAATACTTTTAAGCTTTCTGTGTATGCTGCCAGATTGCTTTTTAAGACGGTTGTACCAATTTACACTCCCACTAGCAATGTAGGAGAGTGCCTGGTAACTTTTAAATTGGATTTCTTTGATAAGAAGCCAAATGGGCAACATTTAACTGTTCACTAAAAAGAGAGAGGGGTTTGTTAAATTTCTGTTACTGCACTAAAGGAATTCTACATGTTAAAATAAATCATGTAATTTTTATTCTCATTTTCATCAGACTGTAATAATACTGAATTTGATTCACATTTCCCCCTCTTTAGTACTTTTTTTTTTTTTTTTTTTTTTGACAGAGTCTCGCTCTGTTGCCCAGGCTGGAGTGCTGTGGCGCCATCTCCGCTCACCGCACGCTCCGCCTCCCGGGTTTACGCCATTCTCCCGCCTCAGCCTTCCAATTAGCTGGGACTACAGGCGCCCGCCACCACGCCTGGCTAAGTTTTTGTATTTTTAGTAGAGACGAGGTTTCACCGTGTTAGCCAGGATGGTCGCGATCTCCTGACCTCGCGAATCCGCCCGTCTCGGCCTCCCAAAGTGTTGGGATTACAGGCGTGAGCCACCGCGCCTGGCCCCGGTACTCGTAATGTCAGTACAAATAAGCGGAGGTTACAGAATACTGTGAGAAATGGTGAGAAATGGGAACTGATTCTGTGCTAGTTACTCAGGAAATCATGTTCTGGCCACACTGTCTGTCTTATCAGTAAGGAGGAAAGAGATAGATGAGTGCCTGATACTAATTAAGTACTCCATATGTTTGATGTGTGGATGCATAAAAGAAGTGATAAGCTCACAAACCTGCTGTTACTGAAAGGCCAGAGCCATCCTTTGGCATTGTAGTATAAGTGAACAAGCCCCCTTACACAGATGAAAACATGGTTGGCTAGTTACCGTTATGCTCCTCACAACTTGTTCAAGAGGCCTTCAGGTCACTGTAGTAGAACCACCTCCGCAAGCAAACCGGCACAGTTCTCAGAGATCTGACATGACAGCTCTGATTCCTGATGTTCTCGTGGACCTGGGTACTCCACATGCCTCTGCCCCCCCATCCCGCAACACCCCGGATTCTCTCTTTACTCCCTCATGGGCCAAATTCTTTTGGGATCCATACTAAGAATTTATTTTGGCTTTTATCAATGAGCTGTCCATGTTCAGTTGGAATTCATCCAAAATTAAGTCCCTGACTTCAGAGTTTAAGAAGTACACTGTTTTAGATTTTGCTTTGCTATGTTGGATAGAAAAGGTATTGGTACTGAACTTTAGCTTCTGTCTCTCATGAACGTGGGCTTTGTGCTCAAAGAGAAAAGTCTTCAATCATGCCTGTAGGATTTTTTTAAATATAGGACCAATAAATATATACTATATGAAAGTGACAGAGAAAGTTGAACAAGTTCCAGAAGACAGTCATTTATCTTACTAGTGATGCTCTCAGTAGGGAGATGAACTCAAGAAACGTAAGAGAAGTTCCATGAGGAAGCGTTGTACTTGAATTCCACTTGCTGTATTATCTGAAAGTTTCAGTGTTATCATGGGTGTTTATGTTACATGTTGAGGTGGGCACTTATTCTATAATGGAAGCTATATTATTAGATCCTTCTTCTCAAGAAGCCAATCAAGTCACTTTAATGAAAACTGCAAGTAGTTGTGCCCTAAAGAGGATGCAATTATTTAGGAAACATTCTCATAAGATTTAAACCAAAAACAACTCAAAGTGATTCTGATACAAATGATTAAGTACTTTATAGTTTTCAATCCCAGAAACATAACTTACCTCAATTGAAAAATGTATAACAGATAGTAATTTTTATAAATTATTATAATTGTTATATGAACTCATTTAAGTTATAATAAATTATATGTAAACTGATTATTTGAAATGTAGTGAGTTATAATCTCTTAACTGAATGGAGGGCTATATTCTGAGAGTCTTCTCTATTTTAATGTTAACAAGATAAAGTCTTGGGCAGCTGTTTCTGCTATAACATGATATTAAAGTTTTTTAAAACATAGGTTCTGCAAATTGTGCCCTAAAAAAAACAGGATCATGAGAAAAAATAATAATTCTAATCAAAATACTAGTGGCATTAGAAAGATATGTTAGTACAAATTAATAAATAAGTGATATAGTCAATATAAACCTAATCATAGACAAAGAAAAGATGAAGGTGGATTATTCAAAAGAGATGGAAAGAAGAGTTGAGAGGGTGGCAAATGCAAAATGCATCAAAATCAGAAAAACAAACATTGGGTATTTCTAATTAGAGACTCATTGATCAAACAGAACAAAGAAGATTACTGTGCAGGTAAATGGGGTTTATGGATTACTCTGTATATTACTCTTCGTCCTGTTCTGGTCAATTGTGTTAGTATACTTTATGTTCTGCTGCTGTGACTTGGTGATTAAACACTAACCAGCTGGCAGGGAGTGGGGAGGAAATCGTGTAAGTCAGTATATCTTTTGCTATCCCACTGTTTACCAGTTGCATATGAGCTAATTAACTATGCAGAAACGTGCTATAGCAGAAAAGATTTAGTAGTGTTATACAGTAAGCTAAAAGGACCACTGGTTAGAAAAATTATCAAACTATATCCCACCATTTTTCCATTTATCCAAATCAAGCATTTTCTACTATAATCTCTGTTAATAGACTGGTAACTATACCTATGTTGTTAAAGTGTTGTGCCCGAAATCGCGAGACCCCAGTAAGTGACCACCAGAGTCCAGAGTCAAAGCCAATAGCCGGGGGTCGTCTTATTATGAGTTCAAAGCCGGACCTCTCTGCTTTCTATCAATGGCAGGGTAAAGAGAGGCCGCCGGCGGCTGTTCTTAGGTTTCTTTATTACTAGGCGATGCGGTACCAAACAAGGTCGACAGAGAAACAGTGAGTTACAAAGCTTATTATTGGTTAACAATTTAAAGTTGAAACATTCCGGCGGTTCTGGTTGGTTCCCGCCTTTTTCGAAACACTCCCAAACGGCTGGGGGTACTTATACTTTCCAGATAGTTGTTTGTGTAAGCCCGGCCGGGGTGGGTCACATGCATGATATGTGCAAACCGTTCAACGGCTAGGGTGTTTCTAGATAAGTTGTTTGTAGAGCCCGGGGCTGGTGGTCGACATGCATGTATGTTTAGAATTTTTCCCTTAGGGGCTTTCTATCTCAAAAGGAAAATTTACCCTAATGTTAAATAATATAGAATCCCATAGATTGGTCTCATAGATTGGTGGGCATTGTGGAGCTTGCAGATTATAATATAAGGCCCCCCCGTGACTGAAGGAAATGTAGGAACTCTGTATAGTCAGCCTTTTGTATACCTGGGTTCTACATCCATGGATTCAACCAACCTCAGATGGAAAATATTCAAGAAAAATAATGAGTCTGTCTGAAATGAACATGTACAGACTTTAAAAAAATCATTATTCCCTTGACAGCAGACTATACCAACTATTTACATAGCATTTACATTGGATTAGGTATTATAAGTAATCTAGAGATGATTTAAAATTAACAGGAGAATGTGCGTAGGTTATATGCAAATACCATACCATTTTATATCAGGTACTTGAGCATCCCTGGATTTTGGTATCTACAAGGTCCTGCAACCAATCTGCTGTGGATATCAAGAGATAACTGTATTCTGTAACTCTTTTCTGTATCTCAGATTATTTCAACATATGTTTTTTGAAACGGCGTTTACTTGACTTCTTCAAGCTTTGTCTTATGGGTAGAACCTATCCCTTACTGGTAGAACCTATAAAATTGAATATTTTTTCACAGATAAAGAGTAGGATGATGGAAATGTTTCTTTTCCTATTTTTCTTTTTCTCTTTCCTTGCTTTCTTTCCTTCCTTCTTCCTCTGCCCCTCTGCCTCAGTATGGATGCAAAAAGGAACAGCAGTAAAGGCAACAATGTAAAGTGATTGATGCCCCACATTGTCATGAAAGAGAACGACCAATGATCACATGTATGTTATACTTTTCAGTAGAAAATTGGCACATGCATGTGTTTTTGCATATTTGGGCCCGTGGAAAGTAAGGATTAAATATTATAGCCTGTGGAGTCTGAGATGGGTCCTGTTGTGTGCTCTGACATCAGCAACCCTGTGGCCTTGGACAATTTACTTAGTCTAACGGTTCTAACGTTCCACATTTATATGGTAGATTGAAGACCATACTCCTGTAGAATTGTTGGGAAGATTATAAGAGGAAATACTTGTGAAATGCTTACCGTTGTGCCTAATGTGCAGTAGCATCTCATTGGCTACTGTGGACTTGTTTGAAATTATTAATCTTTAGTCGTCTTTGTATATCATTTCCATGGATCCTTACAAAATGGTTAGAGATGTGCAGTGAATAGAGAGACTTTCACAAGGACGCCGATTACAATTTGACTGTGGATTGTGCCTGAGGTTGTTCCTTGTATATCGGGAGAACCCGCTCCCGATGTTTAACATGGGTTCTTTTCTATTTCCTAAGTGTCTCGGCTGGGTTGAGAAATAAAGGGAAAGAGCACAAGAGGGAGAAATTTACAGCTGGGTGTCCTGGGGAGACATCACATGTCGGCAGGATCCGTGATGTTCCCCGAGCGGTAAAATCAGCAAGTTTTTATCAGCGATTTTCAAAAGGGGAGGGAGTGCATGAATAGGATGTGGGTCATAGAGATCACATGCTTCACAAGGTAATAAAATATCACAAAGCAAAGGAGGCAGGGCGAGATCACAGGACCACAGGATGAGGTGAAATTAAAATTGCTAATGAAGTTTCGGGCACGCATTGTCATTGATAACATCTTATCAGGAAACAGGGTTTGAGAGCAGATAACCTGTCTGACCAAAATTTATTAGGTGGGAATTTTTGTCCACCTGATAAACCTGGGAGCACTATGAGAGACCGGGGCTTATTTCATCCCTTCAGCTTCGACTATAAAAGACTGGACCTCTTAAAAAGGGGTCGTCTATAGGCTTACCTTCAGGGCGCATTCTCTTTCTCAGGGATGTTCCTTGCTGAGAAAAAGAATTCAGCGATATTTCTCCTGTTTGCTTATGAAAGAGGAGGAATGATCCGTCCGGCTCACCTGTGGCCAGTTCAAAGTTACCTCTCTTGTTCCCTGAACATCGCTGTTATCCTGTTCTTTTTTTAAAGATGCCCAGATTTCATATTCAAACACACATGCTCTACAACCAATTTGTGCAGTTGACACAATCACAGGGTCCTGAGGTGACATTCATCCTCCTCAGTTTACAAAGAAGATGACGGGATTAAGAGATTAAAGTAAAGACAGCCATAGGAAATCACAAAGATATTCATTGGGGAAGTGATAAGTGTCCATGAAATCTTCACAATTTATGTTCAGAGAATACAGTAAAGACAGC
>NW_016809129.1:1375140-1378602 GCF_001698545.2 Rhinopithecus bieti | reverse complement strand
CAAAATTTATTAGGTGGGAATTTTGTCCACCTGATAAGCCTGGGAGCACTATGAGAGACTGGGGCTTATTTCATCCCTTCGGCTTCGACTATAAAAGACTGGACCCTTAAAAGGGGTCGTCTATAGGCTTACCTTCAGGGCGCATTCTCTTTCTCAGGGATGTTCCTTGCTGAGAAAAGAATTCAGCGATATTTCTCCTGTTTGCTTATGAAAGAGGAGGAATGATCCGTCCGGCTCACCTGTGGCCAGTTCAAAGTTACCTCTCTTGTTCCCTGAACATCGCTGTTATCCTGTTCTTTTTTAAAGATGCCCAGATTTCATATTCAAACACACATGCTCTACAACCAATTTGTGCAGTTGACACAATCACAGGGTCCTGAGGTGACATTCATCCTCCTCAGTTTACAAAGAAGATGACGGGATTAAGAGATTAAAGTAAAGACAGCCATAGGAAATCACAAAGATATTCATTGGGGAAGTGATAAGTGTCCATGAAATCTTCACAATTTATGTTCAGAGAATACAGTAAAGACAGCCGTAAGAAATTTTAAAAGTATTAATTTGGGGAACTAATAAATGTCCATGAAATCTTCACAATTTATGTTCTTCTCCCACGGCTTCAGTCGGTCCCTCCGTGCGGTCCCTGACTTCCCGCAATACTTGTATCCGTTTTAGACTTTATAATAACAAAAATGAGATTAACAAATTGATTTTTATGATATGAAATATATGTAAGGGTCAACTGTTAGTATTCCTATAATTAGACTGATAATGCAAAGACAAACATTTTCAAGCAGATCATTCTTTATTAACCTTGTTCAAGTTAATAAGATCCAGTAATAAATGTGATCCAAGTAGTGTACATTTCTTCTTTCTCTCCACCCCATTCTGCTACCTTTACGTATATTCAATTTTCTTGTTATTTTATTGAAGTACAATTTGTATGCACTGATACACAGATCTTAAGTGTACAGTTAATTAGTGTGGCAAATGTATATAAACTACATATAATTTCTCAGCTCGTATTACAAATTCCGTTATAATTAACAGCATGTAACACGTTCTGAGTGGCAAGGAAGGTCAAATATATATGGAGCATTTTACCTATACACGTGTTAATCCTCACAACCCCATCTGTTTCCTACTGTTATTCTGATTTTACTGATAAGAGTTGAGTTTAACAAGATTAAATGACTTGCTGAGGGCACCAGCAAAGCCTACCTTAAAACATAAGCTTGGGTCCTTCACCACCATACTAAACTGTATCTCCTTCATTGCGGAAGAAGCAAGAGTCTCTGTCACCTGTCTAGGTTTCCAGAGTTTCTTTTCACTCTGATGAAATTCACAAAAATTCTCTTACTCGAACTTCTTAGTTATTATGTTTGATGAGAATATTTAAATCAAAATGGGATCCAAGTCAATGTATAGGGAGACATTTAAGAGTTTTCCTATAAGTCAAGGGTGTTCTTGAAAAGAGAACTCAGATACCATATTAGATGTGATAAAGTAGAACACGAGCAAAATCTCCTAATTCGAATTTAGTGTATTTTATCTTGCTTGGAATATTATTGTCTATTAGTTTTAACTGATGGCAATACATTTTGATGCTCAAATAGCATTTTGTATACATTGTTAAAAAGAAAAAGATGATTATCTTTATACTCTGAAGAGAATACTTACCTATATTACTGAAAAACAGTTCATAAATCTAAACTTAGTTCTCGAATCATTTTTTATTTAGACTTAAAGTATTTTCTTCCATGTGATATCTTTTAAAATTTCTTCTTTTCGTTCTTCAGGATTTTTTTTCTATGTTTGTTATTTGGGTCATTCTTCAGCCAAGTTGCTAAGCAGAAATCTATACAGTAGTAGTTTAATTAAACATGTTCCTCAAGTTGTTTTAAAAATATGTATATTGTCTCTTGCTGCAGGACTTCTCTAATTTTTAAAAATTTTGATTGATATTTAAGAGGCTTTCATTCCTTCTTTCTTTCTTTCTTTCTTTCTTTCTTTCTTTCTTTCTTTCTTTCTTTCTTTCTTTCTTTCTTCCTTTTTTTTTTTTTTTTTTTTTGAGACAAGGTCTTGCTCTGTTGCCCAGGCTAGAGTGCAGTGGCACCATCTCAGCTCACTGCAGCCTCGACCTCCCAGGTTCAAGCAATCCTCCTGACTCAGCCCCTCAAGTAGCTGGAACTACAGGTGTGCACTACTATGCCCAGCTAATTTTTGTATTTTTAGTAGAGACGGGGTGTCACCATGTTGGCCAGGCTGGCCCTGAACTCCTGAGCTCAAGCAATCTGCCTGCCTCGGCCTCCCAAAGTGCTAGAATTATAGGCATGAGCCCCTGCAGCTGGCCAAGGTTTTATTCTTTCACTGTGGAGAATTTATAAGTATTACAGGTAAACAAGAAAATAACATAGTCACATGGATTCATGGTTCAAGCATACAATATTTTTCTCTTAATACTAGATTCTCTCAATTCTGTGAACAAGGAGTTACACTACTTTTCTCTTTGGGCTTATAAAACATCTAGAATAATTAAATCAGAAAAGGGAAAGTATTTGTTAAGTCAAAGGAAGTATCTTCTTCATCTATTTAAACATAAGTCTCTACAGCACCATTATCCATATAACCTCAGCATCAAGTCAGATTTTTTTTATTGCCTGTAAAGTGCTAAGTGAACACATTATATGTGAAATTAAAATAGTGGAAGCACACATGATTGAGCATTTAAAGTAGTTATATGCAATATTATTACTCTAAATAGAAATAAAATTATTCCGACAACCTTGTTTGTGTCAACTTTTTGGTTATTTAAAAGGAGTAAAACTTTCTGTTTACTTTGATAGACGTGATGTGAAATTATTCACAGAGCGAAGTAGTTAAATTTTGTTTGCTTATTTGCCTGCCAAATCCTACCAAAAGAGTTGCTTTTTGTTCATTTAATGAGTACTTATAAAAAATGAAGCTATTTTGTAGTGATTGTAAATATTTAAGTGATCATTCCAGACTATTTTGCAAAATTTAAGTTAGTTTGATGCTGTAGTAATAAAATTGACAAAGGATGCTAGATTTTGAGACATAATGATAATAGAAATGATTACATTATGCTTTTGATGTATCAGTTTAGCACATTAAGCTGTCATCATTCCAGTCTTATGCTAAATAACACCTTATTTTATGCAGTGCATCCTGATATGATATTAAATATATATAGACTCATTCTGATTTTTATAAACTGTGTATTTGTTAAGCTTTCCAATTTGTGTGAATGAACTTTGAAGCACTGGGGAATATAAATAATTGTTCATTAATTTACAAATGACACTACACAGAGTAACATTAATCCAAAAGATAATCATCACATATATTTTGTGAGGCTGTAGATGAGGCTGATACCTTAGATGTATTTTTTTTTTTTTTTTGAGATATTTAATGCTTTATTAAGCAGTCTCAGCTACAACC
>NW_016809129.1:1361069-1374764 GCF_001698545.2 Rhinopithecus bieti | reverse complement strand
TTTTTGAGACAAGGTCTTGCTCTGTTGCCCAGGCTAGAGTGCAGTGGCACCATCTCAGCTCACTGCAGCCTCGACCTCCCAGGTTCAAGCAATCCTCCTGACTCAGCCCCTCAAGTAGCTGGAACTACAGGTGTGCACTACTATGCCCAGCTAATTTTGTATTTTAGTAGAGACGGGGTGTCACCATGTTGGCCAGGCTGGCCCTGAACTCCTGAGCTCAAGCAATCTGCCTGCCTCGGCCTCCCAAAGTGCTAGAATTATAGGCATGAGCCCCTGCAGCTGGCCAAGGTTTTATTCTTTCACTGTGGAGAATTTATAAGTATTACAGGTAAACAAGAAAATAACATAGTCACATGGATTCATGGTTCAAGCATACAATATTTTCTCTTAATACTAGATTCTCTCAATTCTGTGAACAAGGAGTTACACTACTTTTCTCTTTGGGCTTATAAAACATCTAGAATAATTAAATCAGAAAAGGGAAAGTATTTGTTAAGTCAAAGGAAGTATCTTCTTCATCTATTTAAACATAAGTCTCTACAGCACCATTATCCATATAACCTCAGCATCAAGTCAGATTTTTTTTATTGCCTGTAAAGTGCTAAGTGAACACATTATATGTGAAATTAAAATAGTGGAAGCACACATGATTGAGCATTTAAAGTAGTTATATGCAATATTATTACTCTAAATAGAAATAAAATTATTCCGACAACCTTGTTTGTGTCAACTTTTGGTTATTTAAAAGGAGTAAAACTTTCTGTTTACTTTGATAGACGTGATGTGAAATTATTCACAGAGCGAAGTAGTTAAATTTTGTTTGCTTATTTGCCTGCCAAATCCTACCAAAAGAGTTGCTTTTGTTCATTTAATGAGTACTTATAAAAAATGAAGCTATTTTGTAGTGATTGTAAATATTTAAGTGATCATTCCAGACTATTTTGCAAAATTTAAGTTAGTTTGATGCTGTAGTAATAAAATTGACAAAGGATGCTAGATTTTGAGACATAATGATAATAGAAATGATTACATTATGCTTTTGATGTATCAGTTTAGCACATTAAGCTGTCATCATTCCAGTCTTATGCTAAATAACACCTTATTTTATGCAGTGCATCCTGATATGATATTAAATATATATAGACTCATTCTGATTTTATAAACTGTGTATTTGTTAAGCTTTCCAATTTGTGTGAATGAACTTTGAAGCACTGGGGAATATAAATAATTGTTCATTAATTTACAAATGACACTACACAGAGTAACATTAATCCAAAAGATAATCATCACATATATTTTGTGAGGCTGTAGATGAGGCTGATACCTTAGATGTATTTTTTTTTTTTTTTTGAGATATGTAATGCTTTATTAAGCAGTCTCAGCTACAACCTCCTTAGATGTATTTTGTATGAATTACTATTATCAGCTAGGTACTTCCTATTGAATCACATGAGTAACTGCATTCCCAAATGGTAGATTTTCAGTTTATAGATTAGCAGGTCTAGGAAAGAGTAAGGTTCAGCTCAATGCTACTGATCACTTCCAACTTCTTTTTATTATCTAAAATGTGTCATTTAAGGTATGAGTCTCACAATCATACAGAAAAATACATTTAGTCAAAAGGATGGCCAGTATGGTTAGACTTTAAAGGAACCATTAGAATGAATCCCCCCTACCTAGAAAACTCTTCTACTAGGATATATGCCTATGACTTCATCTGTCATTTCATTTAGTCATAACTCAAATATCCCTTGCCAGAAATACCTTTCCTGAAGTCGTTCCCCCCAAAAATGTTTGTCTGTAGTCTGTCTTCCTTACCAGAGTGAGATCAGGTCAGGGACTTTCCCTACTTGGTTCACCTAGAGGAGGTCTAGCAAATAGAATGCATGTGTATTTGTCTATGGAATACATGACTGAAAAAATGAATGACTGTAGAGGTAAAAAGAACTTTTAGTATCATCCAGTCTAACCTTTCCAGTTTATATCAAGGAAACTAAGATTATGTATAAAGGAAATTAATGGTTAACTGAATTCCTCAATATTCTGTACCATGGATTGAGGAAATAAATACCAGAATCACAGTTCAGTGCTTCAGGACACTTTGGGACATTCACTCCTGCCAATACAAGATGGTTAAGAAGTGGTATTTGGGAGCCGGACAGACATAACTTTGGCCAGAGTTTGAATCCTGGCTGTACCACTTACTAGCTGTGTCCCTTTGTGAAAGATATTTAATCTTTCTAAGTCATTTTCTTCAACTATAAATGGAGATGATGCATATCTCATTGGATTATTGTGAAGCCTAAATGAGATCATGTATCACA
This sequence comes from Rhinopithecus bieti, assembly GCF_001698545.2. NCBI lineage: Eukaryota > Metazoa > Chordata > Mammalia > Primates > Cercopithecidae > Rhinopithecus > Rhinopithecus bieti. The sequence goes on along the minus strand of NW_016809129.1, from coordinate 1,372,440 downwards.
GAGTCTGGCACAAGGAAAACTGTTACAGCTGTCATTGTCATTATCATCATGACCCTTTAGTCCTTATCATATAAATTATATAGGCATTTAATCCATTATTTTCTATAATACCACCATAGTATTTTTTCCCAAACTTAATGTATTTAGAACTCCTTAGTTCACCACAGATGATATATATGAAGTTTATGAGGTTGATATGCTAGTTTAGAATACTAGATAATACTAATATGAAATTTGGTTTCTGTACTAGTTTATAATACCAGTTACTATTAAATGCTCATCAATCTAGTGTTTCTGATGCCTGGACTTTAACAGGTATTCCACAGAAAGACTATACTTTTATCTGTAATAGATTTTCAATATAAGAAGGATGCAAATTCAGCTACAGAGGTTGAAGCTCTGTGGAAAAAAGTAATTCAAGATAGAATGCTTTTTTCTCCTCCTCATCGATTTTCTATCCACAATAGAAAAATTCCATCAGTCAGAAACCATTCAGGAGAAGACATGGGTAATGTCCTAGACATATAGATTATATAGATGCATATTGATAATTCTCTATTATAGCGAGTGATCTAATTTGAATTTCTATTTTTTGAAACTAGAGTCAGATGTAATAATATTATTTTAAAAAGTTTTCCAGATGGATATTATTATGTCATAACTACCTTATTTCAATACATTTCTGTATTTGATAGTTTTGCTTATTTTAGGTTCTAATTTTAAAATATACATCATTTTTCATATTCTTTAGAATTTATAAACCACCCTAGAATTTATAAACCACCTTTAATAATGTCATCATTAAATTGTAGCTTTCAAATGTAATGGAATCTGTAATTTACTGTTACAATTAGAAGATAGGAATCAATTCCTTAGCTTAAAATTTCTTGTTGAAGAAGAAAACACCATGACAACTGATTGTCTTCAGAATCATCTAGGGCTGATTGATTCATAATCTAAATTTAGGGATTGTTCATATTAGAATCGAAGAAGGACTTCACGTTGCTTTCATTTTGTTAATTCAGCAAAAGTAGTACTAGTTAGATATGGGAAAGTAGGATATTAAACTTTGTGAATGCCAGACTGGATCATAGTTTCCTCATTTGTACAGTTAGCTTAATGATTCCTAAAATCTTTTTCCTTTATTTTCCTTTTTCTTCTTCTGTTACTCTGTTGGTATTCTGCATGCAGATAAACATGTGTATCTACATGTAACATGTACATGCAAGCCAATTCGTATAAGTGAAAATACTGTTCACTCCTGACCACAGAGAGCATGTCTTAGTTTTCTTTAATCCTAATTGCTGGAGTCTGATATATTTTAGACTTTCAGCAAATATTTTTTGAATAAATTTTAAAATATCTCTTCATCTATTAAAGAGATCATATTCTTCTAAGACTACTGTGTTAGTTCTCTATTGTTGCTATTACAAATTATTGTAAACTTTAATGGCATTTGAAACCACAAATTTATTAATTTTATAATTCTATATACCTATACAGAACTGTAGGTCAGAAGTCTGACATGGACCACATGGGGCTAAAATCAAGGTGTCAGCAAGGTCTCATTCCTTTCTCAAATATTTGAGAGGGGTCTGTTTCCTTGCCTTTTCCAGCTTCTAGAGGCTGCCCAAGTTCCTTGGCTTGCGACCCTCTTTCTCCACTTTCAAAGCTGGCAAAGGTGAGTTGATTCCTTCTCACATCACATCATTATAATTTCTACCATCTTCACATCTCTCAGTATTAACTCTGGTCTTCCTGCCTCTTCTTATAAGTACCTTATGATAACATTGGGCCCACCCAGAGAGTCAGGATCATCACTCTAACTCAATGTCCTTAATCACATCTGCAAAGTCACTTTTGCCATGAACGATAATGTATTCACAAATTCTAGGGATTAGAACATGGACATCTTTGGGGGCTGTTTTTCTGCCAAGCACTCTGAGTGTATGTCAGTAGCTGAAAGCACCAGAGGTCTTTTCTTTGTAATTATACAGGGAAGTTGCTTTTTCGCTTAGCAAATGCAAGTGCTTAGGCTAAACCTGTCTGAGGTTTTAGCTCAAAGAGAAGTGCTCCATTCTTTAAGTTTAGATTTCATTCCAAATGTGTAACCAGCAATTACTTTCCATAGTCCTATATTTATGGCCTATTACTTGAGATCCTGATACAGTAAATTCATAATGCGTTAGGTCATTAGACAATGACAGGGTTCTGTGTGGTACATGGCCAAGTTTTTGGAACTTGACCTAGGAGTCTCCTTTTCTCCCACTGCTAACGTTGCAATCTCTTATGAATCATTTTTTTTTTTTTTTGTCACTGTACCTCATTTGCTCATCTACAGATTGCATATGATCACTCAGTCTAATTCAACTGCTAGACTAATAAGATCACAATGAAAAATATTCTATAAAGTGTAGAGCTCTCTTTCTATATATGGTATCTTTTTAGGTCTTCTCAAGGGGGCCCTTTTGTACCAAAGTGTTTTATTTACTTTAATGTAAACGTGTACCATGGTGAATCCTTGCACATTACTGAAAAGAACTCAGTGTTTAATAAAATCATACCTCCTACTGCCTCAAATGTTAAACTTTCTGGTAAATTAGACAAAGCAGATTTATTATGCCCTGTTTCTTTTTTGAATGGTAATGTTAGTCCAAGTTCCTGTTGATGGTCTCACTATTCTTTCCATAGTTCTGTTACATAAATGTGAAACTTTAATACCTAAATAATTCTAAATATATTTTCAAGGAGGAAGTCTTCAGGACAGTGGTTTTCAAGTTATTTTGTAACACAAGGCTTTCTGCAAGAAAATATTTTTGTATATGGCAGCATGGAGCTGCCATGTACAAAACAAATATATGTGGAGCTACTCTGGTTGTATAAGATGATAAGGCACCAAGTCCATTGGTTAGTTCCCCCAAAACACATATTCCAGTGTCTGCTAACTTCACTGGCTTCTAGGGAACATAGTGGGTTTCAGTGGATAGGGTTATTTATTTGGAAAATGTTTAATAAATATTGAAATATGCCAAATAATATATATTAGGATCAAGGAGCTACAGGAACTCCAAAGGGAGGAAGGGGTGTATGTGTGTGTGTGTGTATGTGTGTGTGTAGCAGGTTAAACAAATGAGTTCTCCAAAAATTTATTTTGTAAATGTTAATGCTAAGTCAGTGTTTATTCTCTGAGTTAACCTCACCTATAAAACTGTTACCCATGTGAAAATTAACACTTCACCTTGTTTCCTTGAAAGTTATACTATAAATTTAAAAAGCAGGTATTTTATATGTTGTTTCTATAATAATATGCACTACACACACAGTATTTCATTCCAATATAACATTCTGTATAATTTTGAATTTTTTTTCTGCATCTGTCCCCCACAAACAGAGAATAGAGGCTGTAGTGTTGGGCATTTAATGTATGAATGAGTACATGAAACATTTTTATTAATCATCCTATGAAAGGCTTATTTTGCAAGTTTTTTGTCATAACATGTAGATTAGTTTGTACTAAGAATCTTATAATTGTATTTTTCCTCAAACTTGGCATATTTTGTAGTCATTTATGATTTTCTAGATTAATTTATAATTTGGCTCATACGTATCTTCAGAAATGATATTTGATATGTTTACCTGGTTAATTGTCTCAGATGTGCATCTTGTGTAACTATGGATATACCTAAAATGGATAAGAGAAGTAACATACAAAACTTTTAAGGAAAGTATTTGGTAAGAGAGATAATTCTATTTGTTTTGAAAATATGGCATCAAGTTAATTCATTATTTTATGTTATGTTTTAGAGAAATTGATTACTTAATGTTTCATATGTGTACACAATTTAGCTCACATTTGTCATCAAAATAAAGTATCTTGTGAGAAACAGGTGATTTTTCAAGAAGACTACTTATTTAGCAAATGAAACCATAAAATGTTTTAAACATTTTGGTTGGAATTTTAAAAGACCCCGAATAAAAGAATCTTTTATTCTTTATAAAAGGTTATTAAATTTAGTTTTAGACTTAATTCACATAAAGGGCATTTATTATGATACTAGGGGTAATTGTGCACAGTTCCGCATTCACTTTTGGATTTCTTTTTTTCCCCTCACCCCAGAAGCCAGAATGTAAGCTACATTTCTGTTTGTATTGAGCCTTTGAGAGACTATACTATATAGCTAATGGAAAAACCTGCATATGAGTCCAAGTTCTGCCTCTTCTAAAATTCATTACCATAAAGGAAGTTGGTTAGCCACAGGGAGTTTCTTAGGCTTTCTCAGTTTGATTTATTAGTCCCTAGAAAGTTCAAGTCTGTAAAACTAGAAGTTTTATAAGGAAGTTATAAGAAGTAAATGACAAGGTATTTGAAAGCGCATGACACTGTGCATGGCATATGTTAATTGACCAGTGAATGCTTTATATCCCTTGATCTCTTAACTAGAAATTAAGTGGCAGACTGATAACTCTTAAGTTCATACCGACAGCTTCTCCTCTTCTGAATTCCACACTCATATATCCAATTGCAATAATTGGCTTCTTGACTTAGATATCGAACAGACATCTCATCCTCCACATGTGCCAAATGGAACTTCCCATTATTGCCTCCAAATCTGTTCCATCCTTTCTAACAGCTGATGGCAACTCCAGCCTTTCACTTACTCTGTCAGAAATCCTGAAGGCATCTCTGACTCCCCTTTCTCTCTTACACCTCACATCCAATCTACCATTAGTTCAACTTGCTAAATAATCCACAATCTGACAACTTCTCGCCATCTCTGCTGCTACAACCTCTAGCCAGGCTAGCATCATGCCTAGCCCTGATTACTACAGAAACCTCGCAGCAGTTCTCTCTGCTTCTACCTTTCCTTCCTCACTGTCTATTCACAACAAATTAGCCCGAGTGATCCTTTCAGAACCTGAGTCAGTTAATGTCACTCTTCTGCTCAAAACCCTCCAATGGCTCTCGTGTTAGATCTTACAATTGCCTACATGGCCTGTGCAATTGGGCTCTTTTGTCTTTCTCATTACCTCATCTCTCATTACCTTTCTCCTCACTCACTCCAGTGCAGCTATCCTTATCCTTAACCATTCTTTGTGCATGCCAGGCACATTCTCATTGCACTGGCTGTTTTCTTTGCCCGGACCACTTTCTCCCCAGTTATCCCCATGACTCACTTCCTCTCTGCCTGTGTCTTCAAGTTTTTTATTAAATGCAACTTCTGTATACCTGATCCCTCCCGCAGGACTCCCATTTCAAATGGAAACCCCACCCACCGAAATACCAGCGCTCTTTATGACACTCTAAAGCACTTACCTTCTAACACATGCGAAAATTTACTCACATGTATTTTAAATTTTTTTTTCACTTGAATTTGAGCTCTACAATGTTAGCTGGTTTTGTTGTTGTTGTTGTTGTTGTTGTTGTTGTTTTCCAGTTTTGTCCCCTGATATTTCCCAATCATTTAGAACAGTGTCTAGTACATAATAGTTGCTCAATGAATATTTGTGGAATGATTTGGGTATACAGCAATTTGATCAGAAAAAAATGCATTCTTAGAGTTCTTTCATTTCATGCAGTATTGCTTACTTAAAAAGAATCCGTTTAGATGTCACACCCTTCAGAGCAGGCAGTTTGAAATTTGGCAAACAACTTGAAAGTAACCTAGATGAAGCAGTTAGAATATGGTGGTAGCTTTGCAATTGTACTACTGAGGATCAGTTCCTAGTTCTGCCACATAGAAAGCTCATTGTGATGATCAATTTTCTGATTCTTTTTGTGAGCTCAAATACTTGAAATAATTAACCAAGTAGTTGATACCAAACAACAACAACAACAAATCTGGGTTTATGGGTTTTTGAATTTTTTCTCCAGTACTTATTTTTTTTTAAGCATTAAAAATCCATACATATGATTATTAGTTTTATTCTTTGAGAGACCATTCTTACAGGATAAGGAATTATATCTTTAAATGAAGAAAATTTTTATAATTTGTTGATGTATGTATTTTTCATATATAGCCAGCATTTTTCCCTCACCAACATGTGTATTCTGTTACCATATCTCAAACTGCCCTTCTTATGCTGGATTTGTGACATTGTGCGTCATCAAGAGCTGTTCTCAGAAACGCAGATTCAATTACGTCTAACAAACAGGCCAAATATCTAATCTGCCACCATTAGAGCTATATTAATCTGCTTCTATCCAGTGGGGCCTTGGCTTGGATCACAGAAGGAAGCATCACATCTGTGTCCACAGCTGCTGCCTTTTAAACAGGACCCATAGCATGATATTCTGGACAAGGGCCTTTCAAAGTGTCTAGTTTTAGGTGTTGTGCAAAGACTTTCCTTTAGTGTTCTGGGCTTCTAGATCACCACCCATTTTTCCCCTTACAGAATGTTCACTTTCTGTCTTTTGGGTACCCCTACATTAGTTTCTGTTGCCGTAATTAAGACCTGTTTTCCAGAAGCAATCTATTATTTTTGTCCAGTGAGAACTATTTACCCAAGAAGTGTTTGTTCTTATACCTTAATTTTTAAAGTTTTTTTTTCAATAAAAAACAGATACGAATAAGTTGGTAAACTATATTAAAAGGGTATTTTGGCCCTATAAAATCCCAGCAGGTATCTCTGCCTATTTTTTTTTGTTTTATAATGTCTAGCTCTGAAATTATTGTAGCCTCTGTTTTTTTTTGTTTGTTTGTTTGTTACCAGATATTTTATATATATTTTATTATACTTTATGTTCTAGGATACATGTGATATTTTCCTTCTCGTTGGTAAATGTCTTTTCTTCTCTTTAGTGCCACTTAGAAAATTTAGAAATAAACAAAAAATGAAAATCATATATATTTTTACCACTCTCTAGAAACCATTACTATAATGCTTGTCTTAATTCATACTTACTAAAATTGGGAGATATATTTGACTTACTCATAAATTTGATAGGTAGAAAAAGTAGCTTATTTATTATGCAGCTGAACATTTAATGTTTTTTAGCCATTTGTATTTTTTCTCATGAATTGTCTGCTCATTTACATTTTAAATATTAACAATATTTGTATGATAAAACACTTCAAATGTGCTTGACATACATTTAATATAGCTTTGAAATGGAAATTTTTAATCATTTTGTGGTAGACATTATTTCATTTAAAAAATTCTAGCCGGGCGCGGTGGCTCAAGCCTGTAATCCCAGCACTTTGGGAGGCCGAGGCGGGTGGATCACAAGGTCAGGAGATCGAGACCATCCTGGCTAACACGGTGAAACCCCGTCTCTACTAAAAAATACAAAAAACTAGCCGGGCGAGGTGGCAGGCGCCTGTAGTCCCAGCTACTCGGGAGGCTGAGGCAGGAGAATGGCGTGAACCCGGGAGGCGGAGCTTGCAGTGAGCTGAGATCTGGCCACTGCACTCAAGCTTGGGCGACAGAGTGAGACTCCGTCTCAAAAAAAAAAATAAAATAAAATAAAAAAAATAAAAAATTCTAAAATGGGCTTACTTTATTTAGATAGCAACACATTTTATCAGTATTTTTTTTCTAATTTTTTGTATTTAGCTGATTTTTAACACAGTTCTTTAATACATTTGGAATTCAGTGATACAAATGGTAGTTGCATATAATAAACAAATTGTGGGTATTTTTGTAAATTGCTATACAAATTTGTCAGCGAGTTTAATTGAATAACACATGTTCTTTTCTGTTGGTATGTAATATGTTAGATCAATTAAAATAAAGAATCCACTAGAATTAGCAAATTAGGTAGAATTTGACTATGTTTAATTAGAGGTAGAAGCCAGCTAGTACAGTAGAGAAAGGGATGGCATTTCAAAATTCTGGAATATGAAGGAAAATAGAAAAAGAGAGAAATAGCAGAAAGTGGTTTTGGACATAAAAATCTATATTTGAATAAAGGGAGGAACTTGAGTGTGTGTGCTGTGGGCAAAATGAGGGCTGAGATGGAGAAGTTGAAGACACAGGATGGATTAGGCAAAGGATTGATGAAACTACATACTGGAGAAGGCAGGAAAAGGGAGTGTAACCCCCAGATGGATCTGTCAACATGGGGTAAAGACGAATACTGTTTCCATTACAGAAATAGAAGATACAGAGAGTTATGGTACAGGCACATTTGTAGGAAGCAAGGCCTGAAGTTGAGGAAGATTCCATAACATATCCTCTGTTTCTTCTATAAATTAAGAAGAGGAGCATTCTCTTGAGAGTGAAGAGGAAGGAAGGTCATACATGTTATTTATATGTCTTCCCCTTCATACATTTGCTCAAAAAACACTTATTGGATGTTGCCATGTGCTATTTTCTGTGTTAATACTAGAAAAAGCGACCAAAAATGAAGTGCACAGTGGAGTCTATCAAACCACTTCAGTCATCAGTCAACGAGGCAGCCACATGATGAAAAGGACTCTTACTTCTCCACTGCAACAACTAAGTCACCGCTGAGTCAAAAAGAGGATCTACTTGACTAGGTGTTGCCAGTTTGGGGAAAATATTTTCAGTTTAGTTGATGGCATCAAAAATTTTAAAAAGGCTTCATGTTGATACAAATGGATAGACATGGAATCAGGGGTTAATATATACACATATAGATCCTTGCTCCGCATACTGGAGTGTTCATTGCTACACTCTAGCAGCAGGGATCATACCCAGCACTGAGACTGTGATTTCTAATACCTTCACAAATTGAAGGAACCAGAGGATCTGTTAAAAAGTGGCTTATTCTAGGACTGGTTCAGGAATATACAGGAAAAGCTTGGAGTATCTTTTAGTGTGGCATAAATTAGGAAGTGCTCAAACACACACACACACACACACACACACACACGCTGATGATATGTCAATTGGACACAGGAGTCAACTGAAAGAGTTGCCAATGTCTAAACAACCTAAGAAACAAAATGAATAATGTATTAGATTATAACCCAAAGTACAAAATAAATATTCATGATCTCCTACTAATAGAAATGATTAAATAGATGGGCTAAATAGCTGTCTCTTATGTAATAGAATTCCAAATAGCTTGTGTGGATATTGCCACCCTTAAAGATGTATAGTATAACTCGCCATTCCTTAAGTGTGGGCTACTCACAGTGGTTCCTTCCAAAGAGTACAGGAGAGAAATGGACAAAGAGAAAGACTCTGCATTGGAGAAACCTTACAAACACTGCCTCAGCCAGATGATCAAGGGGACCATCACAATAAGTCGTGTGGATAGTTTAGACCCATAATATGATGTAATTAGGATACCAGTTTCCCCTTGTGGTTGTCTTTTCAAAAATCCATAACTCCATCTTATGAAAAAAATTCAGACAAACCCATTTGAGGGATATTCTAGAATATACATGACCAGCATTAAAAGTGTAAAAGTCATCAAAAACAAAATCAGAAAAAATCGTCAGTCAGGAGGAACCTGACAAGATAGAAAGACCAAATGTATTATAACATCCTAGATAGGACCCTGGAACAAACAAACAAACAAACAAAAAAAAAAAAATAGAGAAAAACTATACCTGAGTAAAATATTGGTTGTATGTAATAATACATTGCTGTTGGTCCATTAGTTATAACAAGTGTACTATACTAATATAAAATGTTAATAACAAGAAAAACTGAAGGGGCTAGTGGTGGGAGCACAGTATATGAGAATATGCTATCTTCAAAACTTTTCTTTAAACAGTCATTCTAAACTAGAAATTTTGTTTAAAAAACAAAAAATCCACTCTGTAAATTATACACTCTTTAATTATTATGAAGCTGCTCTTGTACCAAGAGATGAAGACAAATCCAATAAGTACTATTTTGATTTATCAAGTGCCCCTTCGTAGAGGCCCCAGAAACTGATGGAGTAATATCTACTGTTGCTTTCATAGCTTTCAGCACAGGAATCAGGTAAAATAGTCAACATTTTACAATGTTATTGCTTGGGGTTTAGGAAATTTCATCTCCCAGAAAGGTTCTGTGTGTGTATTTTTAATTACACAATGGAATATCTGGCAGAACATAGAACATTTTAAGCTATAAGCAAAATGATTTTCCAGGAATTTCTGAGCATATTAGAGCCTACGTTTACCATTATCAGAGGCACCTGAGTACTGCTTAGAAAATTACAACTTCATCACATTAGGTAGTGTCCTATTTCCATGAGAGTGATGACAGATTCAGAAGTGCCAGGCTCCAAGGAAGTTCTTCACTGGGAGAAAAAGACTCAATGTAAAGCATATTATTTATTATTATTGTGTTAACACCTATCATTACATAAATATAACCAAATAATGCAGTATTATTCATAATAAAAGTCACAAGATTCTTATCCATTCTTAGTACTCTGGGCTTCCTATGAATAAATGTATTTTGTTCTTTTTGCAGAATTAAGTACACAGAATCATTTCTGCCTTGCCAAAGGATGTTGTCAAAGGCCTGCTCCTCTTCTGCCTATATATTTTTCTTTTAACATAATATATGCCGTTGAGCAGTGATTTTCAGTCTTTCGTGTTTTACATTTTCTCACATGCTATATTGAAAAATTTGGGTCCCACTGTCATAGAATCAAACCATGTTTATAGTCATTCAATGCATATATATTTTTATATTTCTAGTGTAAATTTATACAATTTTAGCAGTAAACTATGTTAATAGAGTATGTTAGAAATACTTGTGGGTGTTGAGTAAAACTAGAGAAAATAGGGGATTTGGTAAAATATTGTCTATTTCATAATGTCTGCTGACTGACATTGCAACATCTCTAAGGAGAATTTGTTTTTGAGAGGCAGAAAATAAACTGTTCCATGAGTAATAGCAACTTAGCATCATCTAACAGCTGCAAAATCCATCAATGACTTTACTTTCTCTGGAGAAAGGTATTAGCTCTTGGGATGGTTGCAAAATGGGTTTGATCTCATTTTCCTTAATCAACAAATTGTTGGATGTAGTTTTCCTAGTTGTATTAATTTCTCATGGAATTTATGGAACTGTGCACTAAAAATTACTTTAGTATTTTCAAGATATTCAGATTTTTTATGACCTTTTTATCGGTTTCCTGTGTTAGGAGACTGTGTTGATACGTTTTATTAAACCATAAGGACCACACAAGCAGTTCTGACACATCTGATAGAGATTCCACTGAAGATTTACTGAGATGATTGAAATAATTTAGACAGATTTCAGTCAATTTATCGGTCAGTAGGACTTTAATGCCATTAAATGAGATTAAAATATTTTTTTAAGACAATTAAAAATTTTGAAATGAAAACATACAAACATTGTGAGAAAATAATGGAAAACAAATCACTAAATAACCAGTTTGATAGAAAGCTTTCAATGCTATAAATACTTAACAATGCCATTTTTATTCTCATCATGT
>NW_016809129.1:1345162-1357869 GCF_001698545.2 Rhinopithecus bieti | reverse complement strand
TGCTCTTCTCGAGGAGTATCTTTGTGGCGTTCTCTGTATTTCCTGAATTTGAATGTTGGCCTGCCTTACTAGGTTGGGGAAGTTCTCCTGGATGATATCCTGAAGAGTGTTTTCCAACTTGGTTCCACTTTCAGGCACCCCAATCAGATGTAGATTTGGGCTTTTCACATAATCCCATACTTCTTGAAGGCTTTGTTTATTTCTTTTTCCTCTTTTTTTCTTTAGACTTCTCTTCTTGTTTCGTTTCATTCATTTGATCCTCAATCGCTGATACTCTTTCTTCCAGTTGATCGAGTTGGTTACTGAAGCTTGTGCATTTGTCACGTATTTCTCATGTCATGGTTTTTATCTCTGTCAGTTTATTTATGGCCTTCTCTGCATTCATTATTCTAGTTATTCATTCTTCCATTCTTTTCTCAAGATTTTTAGTTTCTTTGCACTGGTTACATAATTCCTCCTTTAGCACTGAGAAGTTTGATGGACTGAATCCTTCTTCTCTCAACTCGTCAAAGTCATCCTCCATCCAGCTTTGATCCGTTGCTGGCGATGAGCTGCGTTCCTTTGGAGGGGGAGATGTGCTCTTATTTTTTGAATTTCCAGCTTTTCTGCCCTGCTTTTCCCCCATCTGTGTGGTTTTATCTGCCTTTGGTCTTTGATGATGGTGATGTACTAATGGGATTTTGGTGTGGGTGTCCTTCCTGTTTGTTAGTTTTCCTTCTAACAGTCAGGACCCTCAGCTATAGGTCTGTTGGAGATTGGTTGAGGTCCACTCCAGACCCTGTTTGCCTGGGTATCAGCAGCAGAGGCTGCAGAAGATAGAATATTGCTGAACAGCGAGTGTACCTGTCTGATTCTTGCTTTGGAAGCTTCGCCTCAGGGGTGTACCCCACCATGTGAAGTGTGGGGTGTCATTCTGCCCCTAGTGGGGATTGTCTCCCAGTTAGGCTATTCAGGGGTCAGGGACCCACTTGAGCAGGCAGTCTGTCTGTTGTCAGATCTCAGCCTCTGTGTTGGGAGATCCACTGCTCTCTTCAAAGCTGTCAGACAGGGTCGTTTGCGTCTGCAGAGGTTTCTGCTGCTTTTTTTTTTGTTTGTTTAGCAGTGCCCTGTCCCCAGAGGTGGAGTCTACAGAGACAGGCAGGCCTCCTTGAGCTGCTGTGTGCTCCACCCAGTTCGAGCTTCCCAGTGGCTTTGTTTACCTACTTAAGTCTCAGCAATGGCAGGCGCCCCTCCCCCAGCCTCGCTGCTGCCCTTGCCCTTAGATTGCAGACTGCTGTGCTAGCAGTGAGGGAGGCTGGCGTGGGACCCTCCCGGCCAGGTGTGGGTTAGAATCTCCTGATGTGCCCGTTTGCTAAGACCCTTGGTAAAGTGCAGTATTGGGGTGGGAGTTACCCGATTTTCCAGGTGTTGTGTGTCTCAGTTCCCCTGGCTAGGAAAAGGGATTCCCTTCTCCCTTGCGCTTCCCAGGGGAGGTGATGCCTCGCCCTGCTTCAGCTCTTGCTGGTCGGGCTGCAGCAGCTGAGCAGCACTGACTGTCTGGCACTCCCTAGTGAGATGAACCTGGTACCTCAGTTGAAAATGTAGAAATCACCTGTCTTCTGTGTCACTCATGCTGGGAGGTGGAGACCGGAGCTGTTCCTAATCGGCCATCTTGTTCCTCCAATAATTGAGATTAAAATATTTCTGATTTAATACTGCCAACTTAAAGTACTGTTACCTTTTTTGGCTTGTTTCAATTGGAAGAAAAGAGGAGGCAGTGAATATAACACACACCTGGGACTAAGAAAACTCATTTGTAAGTCCCACCTCCTCCACTAACCATCTGTAAGTCTTTTACACTTGCAGTGGCCTCCAACCTTGGCTGCACATTACAATAACATGGGAATATGTAAAAATCCCAAATCCCAGGTTTCACCCTAAAACAAATCCACATCTCTGGTGGTGAGACACAGGCGTTTTATTTTTGTTTGACATTTTCAAAGAAGATATCACAATTTGCGAGGCATAATCAAATAAGTCAATAACATACTTTAGCCTATACCTACTGTTTTGCTTGTTTTTATTTTCAAATCATCCTAGGATATTATCATTGATTACTCAACTGAATGACATAGTTTGGGAAATATGGTATTTTGAAAGGAATAGTCCTCTTTTTATAAACTATGCAGGAACCTTCTATTAAATTCTCTAAATGTCATTGATCTCAAATCCATGCATCACATGTGCGAATTATATTCTTTGTGTTGTGTTTAAAGTAAAGCATGATTGATACCATTTGATGTGAAAATATATGCAATGGCAGTAACGTTATCATTTCTAAAAGAACAGAAGCCTTGGAAACAAAGGGTAGAAGTAATGTCAGTCCTGTTTCTACAACTTTTGAGCTATGCGACCTTGAGAAAGTCATATAAACTTTCTGATTTTTAATTCCCAGGTCTATAATTGTTATACTTTAGCTTTTAAGTTATAGATTTGTTTAGTGTTAATATCACTTGTCTGAATTATAAGCTTATTGTTAGTTAAACATCCTGGAAAAGGTTGAGAGACAGTGAAGCATAATAGAAAGCACATAGTTTTTGGAATTGAATTGGCTTCACACATTAGTTGTGTCTTACTAGCTGTGTGACTTTGGCATGTGACATAACCCAAGTTTATGTAAGATGGTTTCAATAACATGTACCTGTCTTAGCCCATTTTGTGCTGCTCTAACAGAATACCTGACACTGGTATTATATAATTATATAAAGAATTGTATAAAGAACAGAAGTTTGTTTCTAGAACAGTTCTAAAAGCTAGAAAGTTCAAGATTATGATATTAGTATCTGACAAGGACCGTCTAGCTGCATCATCACATGGCAGAAGGGCAAAGAGAGGGCAACAGGGGGCTGAACTCACCCTTTCGTCATGGTATTAATCCCAGCCATGAGGGTAGAGCCCTCAGGGTCTGTTTAACTCTTCAAGTTACTACATCTTAATACTGTTACAATGGCATTTAAATTTCAACATAAGCTTGAAGGCGACAGATATTGAAACCATAACACTTTATTAGGAGTTGTTTTAAGAATTTAATGAGACAATATATGTTAAGGGCCTATTATACTGCCTGGCATATAGTATATACTGAAGAAATGGTTGTTGATAATGATGACAATGTCATATACCACTAACATATTAAATGTGTTTCTGAATGCATGACCTCAGAATGTATGTCAAATATGTAATACACTGATACCTTTTTTACAAAAGCAAGTGTTGATAAATTGGTGTAAAACTCCTTAGCTTAAAAATTCCGTTTTACACATCTATAGGTAGTGATTTGAGAAGTTCCTAGAGGACAATTGATATGTTGTATTAGATAACCACAGATTGGAAATGCTAGCCCTCTGGACGCTCAAACTTTAACCCTGGAAACTGGGTTACACTGGAAATAATCTACTATAAACTGACCTTCCACTGGACACACGGAGTATTCTGACTAATGCAGAAATCCAAAGCAGACTAGAATATCCCTGATCTCCTTAGTGATGTGGAATCTCACCCTTTTTTTTTTTCTAGCACATGTTTGCTTAGTATTCTCTGGGCAAGAGGCCATGCCAAGGAAAGTTTTTGACGTTTCAAAACCTCCCAAAGGTAATGGGAGAAGTGATAACAATTATTATGGAAATATGAAGACAGGCATACTTTTTTTCATAGATTCTTATTCAGACTCTTTCAAAAAGGGATGGATTTGGGGTATTCATTTTGGTGAAGTCTCTGACCTTACTAGATAGTGATACCTACAGGTCTTGCTTTATGTGAGGTCAATTACTGAGGTGTTGATGAATTTCATTTATTCCTTGTTTAATAGAGTGGCACTTAAAATAAGTGGAAATGTAGAAGAAAACTATGATTTGCTTGATTTGTATATTTCAAAATATTAGTAAAACAATCCTGTAATTTACACAACCAGTTCTACTTCACATATGTTTTAAATGTACTATGATCAACATAGTCATTACCTGGTGTGTAGAATACCTATACATTTACACATGTAAAAAAATGAAACCTCCATGTCTTTGGTTTGCGCTGGATCATTTCTTTCAGGGTACGGGATTCTACAGTTATTTTCTAATGAGGTTTCTTTTAATTTTTCAAGTTGCCTTCACT
Source organism: Rhinopithecus bieti (assembly GCF_001698545.2). NCBI lineage: Eukaryota > Metazoa > Chordata > Mammalia > Primates > Cercopithecidae > Rhinopithecus > Rhinopithecus bieti. The sequence goes on along the minus strand of NW_016809129.1, from coordinate 1,353,723 downwards.
GCGATTAATTTAATAATGAATATGTTTATTAAAGTCTGATTCTAGAGACAGGCTCTGAACCATTGTGCTACGGCCTCTTTGTCTACAAAAGTCAAATGTTTTTATTTTCCAATTTGTTAAGTTAAATATTTTTCTGTAGTGAAGCTTAACTAATTAGAGAGACCAGTAGGAATTTTAATGTCACCAATGTCATTTACATTGAGATAAGTTTCATTCAAAAGAATGAGCTAAAATATTTTATTCAATGAGGCTAAAAACAATAGCAAGAGTGAAGAACTCTTTTCTCCCAATACAAATTATAGAATTTCAAAGCAGGAAGAGCATCTTGTTTTACCCCTCTTTGTACAGATGGGAAAAAGAGCCCCAGGAGAGCACTTGATTTACTTGTGTCTCACAGGCATTTACTGAATGACAAAGTTGCCTGTAAAACCATGTAGTTTGACTCTGTCAACAACAGAAATGTGTTCTTCTATTTCATAATTTCCAATGCAGTCCTAGGAAATGGTAAATAAGTTTGAAAGTTGGTTTATATCTTTCAGAGTAGCTAGTGCCATTTGTTGTACTTGTTATCATTAGTGCGTACACCCATCGATTCAAAAAGGGTTGATTTAACAACTAAGTTGATCTAGGTACCAGGAATAAAACATGACTAAGAAAACAAGACATGGCCCTGGTTCTTGACCAGTTTATACTATAAAGGAAGGAGTTGAACTATGGGGATTATGTGACACTTTGAACAATAGGGAGGAAAGAGGATACTTTCCCTCTGACTATATTTGGATTGCTTGGATATACAAATGTTGTGTGATTATTGTAAACTCCTATTCAGAACGTTTTTCTCAGTTGTATCATGGGCACCGTGATGACATAAATAAGCTTCTTCATAAAATTTCTGCTGTGTTTCCTACAGCTCCCTCCTATAACAAACTGAGTATTTATGATTTAATTCTACTGGATATCCTTAAGATTATATTTATTTACAAATAAGTAAAAATCACTGAAAGGGGATCCCTGGGTTTGTTGTTATAAAACTTAGCAATTATCTTAAATATCAGGTTTTTGTCTCTTCAGGCTCAGTCAGTAGGTCAGGGAAATGTCATGTGGGACCATTTTCTCTTATCCCTGCCACTTTGACAATGGTTGTCAAATTAGAATGTGTACACCAATCTCTTGCTAACTTGACAAATGCACATTCCTAGGTCCTAACCTTAGGATTATGACTTCACAACCTGGGATCCCAAATATAGCCCACAGAAATCCATTTAGTAACACCCCGTTTACAAAGAGACTCCCAATCTGAGTGGTCCAAGACACATTTTGAGAAACACTATGTTATGTTCTTCTCTGAAGACAGACAGGGACTCATGTCTCCCTCCATGGCAGCAGCTATTCTGTCATGGGTAATTCCTATATACTATTTGAATATCAAAATATTTATATCTTCCTAAGAATGAGGAGATACAGCAATTTGCCCCACAAGGGTAAATTGCAAACAAATTGCTCCAGTGCTTCGGAAAGGACTGGTTATTCATTGCTGAGACTGCTTTATAAAGAGAGATCTTCTCAATATTCAAATGTATTACAGGCATAGAAAATTTTTTGCATGAATACATAAAGACTAAGAATCAGTTCTTTTTTACAGCTTGAGAGGACATGTAAAGAGAATGGTGACCAATTTTTTTTGGTAAAAGAATTAATAAATCACTTAATGGATTTAAATGAACACAGGCAAAATCAGATTTTTTTTTAAAAAAAACAGAATTTTATTTAATTCTCTAGATGTAACACTGTTAGATAGAACTTTCTGTACTGATGGATTTTTTTTATATCTATGTTGTTGAATCTGGTAGCCACAGTCACAGGTGGTTATTGCATACACGAAGTATAGCTAGTGCAACTGAGGAATTGAATTTTTTAAATTTAATTTCATTTAATTTAATTGAAATTGCTACATGTGGCACGTAGTTATTGTATTGATCTGTGTTGCTAAAGAAGAATGTGTAAAATGTTTTTCATAACTTAAAGGGTAGCAATTGGCATTTTTATGAGACTAGGAAGTGTATGATTATTTAGTGTTGTAGTTTATGTGACCAAAGGTGGCTTCTTATGGAGTAGTTCTTTAACTTTGCCATACTTAAAAAGATAGTTATTATTTATTCTCTCTACTTTTATTTTGAAAGTCCCTCTCTTAGAGCAAGTAGATATCATGGAGTGAGTCTGAAAACTCCTGTTACACAACACCAGGAATGGCCAAATTATGACTGGTGCCCCCTGGAGTTGTGCACACAGCATCTGTGGCTACCTCATAAGCTAAGTCACTTCTCAAGGCAATGTCGTATTCATTTTTATGTCCACAATGCTTGGTATGGAATTGATTACTGACAAATCTTTGTTAAGTAAGGAATGTATATCTCAATTTTGATATCTGCAGTAATAAAGGATAGAACACATTGTATGAATTTTCCCTTTGATCTCTATATTCATTAATTTCTACATTTATGAAGTACCTGCTTTGTGGCAAGTATTCATTTAGGTATTTAATACAAAGATAATTTAGACATAGTATGTCTACTGCTGATTAATGGAGAAGGGCATGTAAAAATATGTGCTGCATCGTAAAGTAACTGCACTAATGAACATATGTGCAGATGTAGTTCCCAATAGCAAAGAAAGAGAAAGTGATTTTTGTTTGGTTGATTGATTTTCTCAGTCCTGTAGCAGAACGAAAAAGGCACATCAGAGAAGGACGGCTGCATCAGGGAAGTGACTTTTGAGGCAGGTTTTGAAAGATGAGCAGGAGATGGCAGAGGGGTGGTAAGGAAGGTAAAGCCTGTGCTGCTCCAGCTACTTTGCTAAGGGACATCATCTCACATCATTTTTCTCCATACTCCTCCAACGTAGATGTCTTTAATCCTCATTTCAATGATGATGAAGCTAATTCAGATTTAAAGAAGCTTGCCCAAGGTGACATCGCTATTCATTGAGGGTACTAAGCTTTGAACCTAGGTATGTTTAACGCTAAAGCCCGTGAATTGTACCATAGTCATTGGTATCAGTAATGAAAAATCCAACATGTTTGGTGAAATTCAAGTAGTGCAGTATCACCAAAGCACAGGACACAAAGAGAAGCAGCGGAAGAGCTGGAATGGAGGTATGTGGTAATAAAAAATCATCAATGCCATGACAGATACACTGGACATTTTTCTGTAAGTAATGTGGAGCTCTGAGTGGGTTAGTTTTAGGCTGGCAATGACATCATGATTCCTAAAGAAATTCAGGAGCTAAAATCAACAACATATTTAGCCAATTATTTGACTTGAATTTCCATTCTAATTGGCTTTATTTTTTCCTGAATACGCAGTTGCTTAGAAGTGGTTGAGTTCCATCCTGGTGTGTGTTGGCTATCAACCAACATAGGAGTAAAAATTCACTGCAAGTAGTCAGCCAAAAGACACATGCAGATGCTTAAGAAATGTTTATAATTTCTTTTCCTATGTCTGCCAATAGAATGAGAAGATTTTGCTATATATTTTTTTGATTGTTGGCTTGTTTTACTGTATGCTTATGAAAACATAAAATAGCAGGACAATAGATCACATTGCCAAATAATTTCTAGGATTTGGCCCGAGGTTTGATGATCCCTCTGCTGCTTCTTGGCTTTGTACGCTCAGAAGCACCCACCATCAGCTGTCAGCCCTGTGGCAAAAGGAGGAATGGGGTCAGAGTCAGACAAGCAGAAGCCAGAGCCAAGTGTTTTTCTGAGAAATACTAGCATCTGTTTTGTGCAGTGAGTTATCTGCTTTGTACTTGACAACCCACGTGGGACTCATGCTGCAAAGGGGGCTGATGATTTAAAATTGAGGGAGGAGATCCAGAGGGGAGACTTTGGTTCATGAAACATCCTCTTCACCTCTGTGATGGGCTGTTCTTCATGTCCTACAGTTTGAACTAAAGAATGGCCTCGGCTTCTCCTGTTGATGAAAACGTATTTTGTTCCAAGTGTCATTCCTTTTATTTTTTGTATACCTTTTCCTTCTGCTTCAAATATATTCCTGGCCAAACTCCTGGCTGTCTGTCCTGGAGCTGTTTTATATTCTTGGGGTTGTAAGAATCAGGTTCACATGACGGTGTCTAGAAACAGGCTGGCTGGACAGGAAGGAAATAGGTGGACATAGTTTTAAATTTATATACATCTTTTGGAGCCAGGAACTTCTACACAATCTAGCTTCTATAAGATAAAATTTGTGGTAGGAAAGAGGAGTGGTAACATGAATAATAGAGATTTTTTTTTAAGTCTGGAAAGCCTTAGATGTTGGGAGTGTAATCAAGCATTTTAGCCAGTCATTTTGAAAGGTAAGGGAGTTTAAATGGATCGAATATTCAGTTGTGAATTAGTGATACTGAACATGTACACTATTTTATCAATGTGTTTTGTATTGATTGGTAATACCCAGATTTCCAATTTGATACATAGTCCATTTTAAAAAGATATATGTGTGTATTTATACTATGCTTTGTCGTTTTGAAGTTTTGAGATAAATTATTTAGAATCAAATGCTCATGGAAATATCTGTCATATTAAAATAGGTTTATTTCAAGATTATTCATTCATTTGTTCAACGAATGTTATTGAGCGTCTGTTGTTCCAAACCCTCATTAACCTCAATAGTGAAGGCACTAGGTTCAAGAGGCTGAAGAATAGACCCAGAGCCAACAAAGGAGACATGGAGTTTCATTAGGAGCTTACATACAGAGGAGAAAGTCAGTGGAAGTGGGCTGGACAGGACAGGAGAACCAACTTACCTACAGAAATGGTCCAGTGGTGGCAGGCTGGGCAGGAAAACTGCAACCACTTGCAAACAGCATGCAGTTTATATAGCATTTTCACTTAACATTCTCCTTTATGACCTCCACCTGGCAACCCTTATTAACCCAAAACTTAGGGCCTCATTCCTCTGTATGGCCCATGTTCCATGGGATGGGATGGGGTTTCAGATGTTCCTCATAGACAAAGAACAAATCTTTGGGTTGGCCACTCCCAGATCCCCTAGCTGGGGACACACTTTGAGGTGTGTCTACTGTACAGGATCATTCTAAGGGTTTGCTTAAGTTTACACTACAGCATCATTCACGTCTGCTCTCTCATGTGCTTGTGATACAGTGACCATCAATACAAGGGCCCTGCTCTCCAGGAACTTATGCTCTGTAGAGCAGTGTTTTTCAAAGTGTGGTTCCCAGATTGTTAGTATCAGTGTGCTGGGGATTGTTAGAAATGCAAATTCTCAAGGCCCCAGCCTAGACCTATTGAATCTGGAAACTCTGAGAGTGGGGTTCAGCAATTTATCTTTTAACAGTCCCTTCAGGTGATTGTGAGAGTTTGAGAACTACTGCCAAAGACAGATAATTATTAACTGATGATTATTAAGTATGCCAGGAAAGGCTGAGTTTTATAAAGAAAATAAAGCAGGGGAAGAAGATAGATAGTGTAAAAGGGTGTGGTTTTGGCCTCTTTGGGGTGTTATTTTTGTTTGAGCACTTGAATGATGTGAGGATATCTGGGAAGAAGGCTTTGCGGTAATCTAGGTTAGAGATTTTAGTGAGTTGAGGCATGGTTGGAATTGTGATGTCTTTAGAAGAGCTGAACCTCCAGAATTTGCCGTTGAAGAAATCAGAAATGTGATGTGAGAGGGCAGGATAATCCTAAGGTTGTTGATGGTACCTGCTGATCTCTAATGTTACCTCATAGTAAGATGGGAAACAATGAAATGGGGAGGGGCAGGGAAAAGCAGACTTTGGGGGAAGAATAACACATATGATTTTGGAAAAGTTGTTTTAAAAGCTCATTAGCCATGTATGAAGCTGTATTTGTGAGTGTGCCATTCATGTGGAAGGTTGGCACTGGGAATATTAACTGGGGAGTCATGGTCATATAAATGGTATTTTAAAAAACGAGTTAGCCTGAGATCACCAAGGGAATGAATGTACATGGAGGAGGTCTAAATACCAAGTCCTGTGGTATACCTGGGGGGTGGGGTGGGTGGCATTAGACTAAAGATAGTGAAAATTTTAATCAATGATGAATATTTTGCTACGTTGATCTTGAGATTGATATGATGAAGTGGCAGCATCCTAGCCCAGTCCCAAGTTTAATGCCTTCCTTGAAGTCGCCATGTTTCTGTTTCGGAGTCCTTGGTGCCACAGATCCCTCTTGACTTTCACAAGCCAGGGCTTCTTGCCATACAGGTAAGTGTTCTACCTTCCCAGTTTATGGGATCCAGACTCCTCAGCTGCCTGCTGTGGGTTCTCCTTGAAACTTGGTGAAAATGCAGAGAACATACACAATTCTGCTTTGAGGAGGAGCGCTCTCCTTTTCCTCTTGTCTCAGTTGCTACCTTGTCTTCTTTCTCTAATTTCCTTTTCCTCTATTGTACTTTCAACAGAAAAATTCTTTGGTCTGCAGAGCTAAAAGAATAATTATCTTTCTTTTTAAGTTAGTAGTACTTAGATCATTTTGACGGTTGGCTTATTTATTACCACTTATACAGAGGTATTTCTTAATGTTGAATTCAAATGTTGATTTTTAGTGGCCTAGACCTTGATATTTTCTGATTTGAATACCCTGAGCTATTGACCAAAGCAACAATGAAATTTATAATTTCTAACCGGGCGTGTGATTCTTGGGATTTCTTTCAGAAAACAATACTTCCCTGACGTAGGAATGTATCACTTAAAATCAAAAATGTTTTAAAATTTGAATTATAGAAGAGAATAATCAGTGGATTATTCACTTCATAGAAAAGTTCTTTGCTTTAAAATGACTCATCAAGTGCTACTGGGAACATTTAAAATGTTATTTCAATTGCACATACCTGTTTAAGAAGACACAAGTTTATTACTTTACGTGTGTGTCACTGATACAAGGTACTTTCATATATTTGATAAAAATTTATGAAGAGAGGAGTGGTTAAATGACTGTCTAAGGACTCATACCTCTTTAATGGGCAACCAAGTCTTGAACCCTAGTTATCAGTTGTCACCTTTACTTATGGAACTACCATCCCGGCCCCAGGGGAGCAGCTTAAGAAAGGGGTAGGAGGAACAAAATAGAAGTACTCTATAGAATAAGTCTTCATCTGTACTCCTGATTTAACAAATTCTGGTATTACCCACTGTGTTTAGGTTTCAGTGACAAGTTTTCTTAGCAGTTGAGGCTTCATTTAGCTCTTCACATCCTTTGAATACGAAAACTGCAAGGTATTGTCACGATAATCTGTCCCATTTCCTCGTTCTTGAATGAGAAAACCACAGCCTAGAGTAGCCATTACTTGCCAAAGCTTTTTTCTTAGGAGAGAGGGGGAATCTTCAGTTATCTTCTAGAATGGGACAAAATTTTGCCAAGACTATGGTGTGTGCTCACTAAAAGATCATGAAGTTTATTGCCTAAATATCAAATTCAGTCAAGATGCTACTTAGGCCAACTTTTAAAATTTGTATAATAGCTAGTTTTTTTATTTAAATTTTTAAATTGTGAAATAGCTCACACATTAAAGAGTGTATATAACATATATAGTATTATATGTATATATCATTTTAAAATATTTTATATATAGCTATATATCTTATGTATGTTATTTTTACTATAATAGGAATAATATTAAATTATAAAATGAACACACAGGCATCAACTATTGAGTCTAAGAAGTAACCATTCTACAATCTTGGAAAGCCCCATGTGTCCCTAATCTGTCTCACCCCATTCCTTGCCCTCAGAGGTAACCTCTGTGCACGACACTCTTTTGGTTAGAAGATGGACCTAGGATGGGCGCAGTTGTTCACACCTGTAATCCCAGCGCTTTGGGAGGCTGAAGCAGGTGGATCACCTGAGGTTGGTAGTTCGAGACCAGCCTGACCAACATGGAGAAACCCCATCTCTGCTAAAAATACAAAAAGTTAGCCGGATATGGTGGTGCATGCCTGTAATCTCAGCTACTCGGGAGGCTGAGGCAGGAGAATCGCTTGAACCCAGGAGGCGCAGGTTGTGGTGAGCCGAGATCCACCATTGCACACCAACCTGGGCAACAAGAGTGAAACTCCATCTCAAACAAAAAAGAAGGAGCTATGTTACTGCTCTGGAGTCTTGGGCAAGTTAGTATTCTCCCTGTGCTTCAGTTGTCTTATCTGTATAAAAGGAATAGTAACATATGTGTTGTGAGGACTGAATGAGGTCACCCAGGAAGCATGCTTAGAGAAATATGTTGTGTAGTCATCATTGTTTACTATTCTTGTTACTATCATCACGTTCAGGACTTCTAATATTGCCAACAAGATGGAGTTTGAGGGACTAAAATTGATTTTAAGAATAATAATGTTATTGTTCCTTTTTCAAATCTTTTAACATGGAAACATTCTGATTTGGGTGGGAGGCTTTTGACATCAGCTGTTTCACTTTATCACTGTGTCCTTTCCAAATATCTTCAAGATGCTTTCATTGAAGCAACACGAAAATTGTTTTGAACAAAGACCCTTTAGTGTCAGTCACTATTTCAAAATATAACACCAGT
>NW_016809129.1:1338177-1344838 GCF_001698545.2 Rhinopithecus bieti | reverse complement strand
TTTTTTTTTTTTTTGGAGACGGCGCTCGCTCTGTCGCCCAGTCTGGAGTGCAGTGGCGCGATCTCAGCTCACTGCAAGCTCCGCCTCCCAGGTTCACACCATTCTCCTGCCTCAGCCTCCCGAGTAGCTGGGACTACAGGCGCCCGCCACCACGCCCGGCTAATTTTTGTATTTTTAGTAGAGACGGAGTTTCACCATGTTAGCCAGGATGGTCTCGATCTCCTGACCTCGTGATCCGCCCGTCTTGGCCTCCCAAAGTGCTGGGATTACAGGCGTGAGCCACCGCGCCTGGCATGATTTACTCTTAATAGTATTTTGATATTCTGCTGTGTAACACTGCTGCTGACTGAATGTCTTTGAAGACAGCAAAATTTGACCGACTACAAAATATTACTTCGTTTTGGGGGGATTTAGTCTGTTTGCTAAGTTACTAACGAGTACTTCTAAAAGCATGAGAGGATAAGGGATTGAGATACAAGAGGAAGGTTGACAAAATCGGAAAACTGTGAAATGAGATAATGAGTGACCAAAACTTGCTATCTTATCAGTACTGAGAACTGCAGAAAATTTCTTACTTGGAGATTTGTGTTTTCTTTGAGTACTCATAAACAAGAGTGAAAAACAGTAATCACTTTTCTCAGTCAAAGAAAACAACCTTATACTTGAGGACTTTGTTTCAAAGTTGGTAAGGCTTTGGATACTAATATAAGATTCACCAGTAAGGTATTTTGAAACTCTTAATGCCACTTGTGCTTCAGAATTCATATGAAGATTATTGTTTGAGACCTCTGTGGTGACATCACACTTAAGGGGTGATACATATCTTCACCTTCTTTACACATTGGCTTACCTTCTATTTAGTTGATACTATTGTTCCTCAATAAAATTATTTTTCTCTCTATTGATATTATTTTCAAGTTGACTTCTAGTCAGCAACTCTGTAAGCACCTTTTTATTGGTTTTTAGATTCTGTATTTTAAAAGGTCCAGCAATATTTCAATTTCATCAAAATTGCATTATATCATTTTGAAAACTTACTTGCCTGTGATTAAATTTTTTAACAATGTCTGGTATCTAAAACTCACTTGAAAATTCATTTTTTAAATCAAATTGTTTTAAAAGTGTTACAATGATAGCAAGTCATCATGGAAAAATAAAGTAATGGGTATGTGTAATATAACTTCTAAACCTCTAAGCATCTGGAAGCAGAGATCCATGTTCTGTGAATGACCTACAAATCAACTTAATGAGTTCATAGCAAGGCATATGCTAGTTGGGATAGAAAAGACTCAGTAAAAGCTGTCTTCCATTCAGTTTTTGAAAAGTGAGTGGATGCCAGTTTATGCTATTTCCTATAGTGCCTATCTAAACTAATGTTTTTTTTTTTTTTTTTTTTTTTGTTTTTTTTTTTACTTGCTGAATCTCATTTCATGTCAACATGAGTTTGTATTGGTAATATACTGTTTGTAATTGATGATGTAGCCAACTCCTTCATTAAAGTAAACTATGAAGCTAATAAAACATCTTCATGTTTTAAGTCCATTAGGAGACATTGTTTTCCTAGTGTTTTTTTTTGTTGTTGTTGTTGTTTGTTTTTTTTTTTTTTTTTTTTTTTTTTTTGAGACGAAATCTCGCTCTTGACCCTCAGTCTGGAGTGCTATCTCACTCTTGTCATCCAGTCTGGAGTGCAATGGTGTGATCTTGGCTCACTGCAACCTCTGCTTCCCGGGTTCAAGCGGTTCTCCTGCCTCAGCCTCCCGAGTAGCTGAGATTACAGGCATACGCCACCATGTCTGGCTAATTTTTGTATTTTTAGTAGAGACAGGGTTTTACCATGTTGGCCAGGCTGGTCTCAAACTCCTGACCTCAGGTGATCTGTCCGCCTCGGCCTCCCAAAATGCTGGGATTACAGGCATAAGCCACCGCGCCCGGCCATGTTTTTTTTAAATATAACGAATACTGCAGCAGAAACATAATTAAATAGCTACCAAACATTTGAGAAGATGAATGCACCACTCCTTTCTAAACAGATAGCCAGGAGAATTGGTTATTTCTGATCTTATAGTGGATGATAATGTTTGTACAACCTAATAGTTGCCCCCTTTCCTTTCTTTTTTTTCACTAATAATAATAACAAAAATATTGCTTCCGGCATTCAGTGAGTGCCAGATAAATAGAAAGGCTGTGAGCTTGATGCACAGTTTCTTTTCTTTTTCCTCAGTCCTCTCTCCTCCCAACCTGCATTTCTTGGCATCTTTCCGCTGTCTGTTTGTTAGAGTGCTGACTCTGACGTAAAGGACTCAGTGAATGACCCCCGTGGCAAACCTGTAAAACATTATGCAACATGAATAAGAACTTTCTTATTAGATCTGCAGCTGGCTGAGTACAGACATATGGCAGCAAGGATGTTTTGGAAGAAAGGCATTGCTTGACAGAGAACCCAGTCTCTTGAATAAAGGTTTACACTGGCACTCTTTGATGTTTATAATACCCGATGCCAGTGGCAAAACTTTTTTCCCCCATTGTATTATTTTACTGTTTAAACCCCATCATTTTATATGTTGCGGAGGCTAAAATGTAGAAGCAGAGATTTTATGTGTGTAACTTTAAAAGGGGGAAAAAAAAAAAGAAAAACTCACAAAACTTTCTCAGGCTCTGTGTACCCAGCTGTAAGTGTTCGATTTTCTGAGGCTCAGACTCAGATTGAAAGTGAGGGAGTTTGTGAGAGTGGGTCCAGTCCTTTTGAGCAGGTTTTAAAAGGATGATTAAAGGGTACATAGGCTTTGTAATGCCCTGACAACTTTAATTGTTTCTTTTGGTTGTCCTTTTTATTGCAAGTAGTCGTTCTCAGTTGCTAAAAATTTAGGCTGGGAGTAATTTCCAACCTAGGAGGTTGTCACACTGATTTGCATTTGATTTATTTCTTAGTCTTTTCAGTGCAGCCCTGCTTTCATCTTACTCCCTTTCTCAAACCCCAGCTACTGGCGTTATATACATGGTTGTGTTTTGTGGTCTGTGCTAGTACCCTGGTGTTGAATAATATATTGTGAAATATTCTGATGGTGGCAGTTTGGTAGTTGCCCCAGGAGGAATGATGACACTTTGAATCAGAGGCACAGAAACAGATAAGTTAAACCTAGTGGAGAGCCAAGGTAAATGAATGAAAGCTTCTTCCTCCACAGGGAATATCTAAGTCCTTTTAGCATGGTTCTTTGCAACCTTGATTATGTTTATAATGTTCAAAATCTTTGATGAGGCCATTATCTTCCTAGTCCTTATTGCATCTACAATAATTTAGTAATAAGATATTGATAAATAAGGTATGTCCATTGGACATGCCTGATGGGATTTTAATTAACATCTGCCTTTGACAACTGAAACAACTGAAGGGAGGGAGAGGTACATGACCTTTCCAGAACCCACATTATGACAGAGGCTAGGAGTATAACATCTAGCAAATAGGAACTTGATGACATTTTTATGAATACTATGATTTATCAAAATGAGTATATCCTGAGAAGTATATATTTATAGATGAAACAAAGTATTTACAGAGAATAGACTAGTTTAGAATTAATAATAGAGCAATAATAATAGAGCATTAGTAAAAGTGTTAATAAGAATAATATTTTAAGTACTATGAGGGACTTTTTTCCTGGTTTTTAGGAAAAATTCATGAGCAGGACAGGAATGTGTTTGTCTTGTTGATTTTGTCTTTATAATAGGAATTCAAATCTTAAATATGTTCTAGAATCATGAAAATCATGGCTAGAAAGGTCTTGGAGATTATCTAATTTAGGAGTCCCAAATCGCTAAATAAAATCTACCAGAAGAATCATATGGTCAATTACTACATGTATAACTGTTCCAAGGAGATTTTTCCAGAAATGCAGAAGGCAGCACAGTTCTTACCAAGTTCTTTCATTTAGCAAGTGCTATCAATGCGACTTATCAAGCGTGTATTTTACTTGGAGAAAATGAAAATTGCTCCATCCATAATTGGTTGAGAGCCCCTTTAGGTACAATAATAATCTTCCCTATTATATAGTTGAGAAAACTGAGACCCATATACCAAGAGTTGAATTGTGTTTTCCCCCAAAGATATGTTGATATCCTAGCCCCTAACACCTCAAGATTTGGAAATAGGGTCTTTGCAGAGGTAACCAAGTTACAATGAGTTCATTATGGTGGGCCCTAATTCAACATGACTGATATCATTATAAAAAACGGAAATTTGGACACAGACACCCCTTGAGGGCAGATGGCCACCTGAAGACAGAGAATTCTAATGATGCATCTACAAACCAAGGAACCCCAAGAATTGCCAGCAAACCACCAGAAGCCAGGAAGAGGCAAGGATTCTTCTATTACAGATGTGAGAAAGCATAGTCCTGTTGACATCTAGAGTTCAGACTTCCAGCCTCTTGAACTGTGAGATAATAAATTGTTGTTGTTCTAAACCACTGCATTTGTTTACTTAGTTATGGCAGCTCTAGCAAACTAATACATCATAGTTATTACTAGTCATGATCTCCTGGAGAGGTAATTAGCAAAGTAGTAAAGTCTGGAACCCCATTTAATTCCCAGGTTCAGTGTTCAATGCCTGTCTGTAGAAATAAAACTTTTTAATTTCTTTTGCTGCAAAGATAAATGTACCATAATTCACAAACTGTTATGAGGACTGTTTTTCTATTATTGCCCATTTTTTGTTATCTTTGTATTATTTCATTTATAACATATTCCTGAAGTCTGATAATTTCAGGCACAGACTTCATTTATTAAAATAAAAACTCAAACTTGAGGAGATAAAAGTTCTTCGGTCATTTCTTTCACTTCCCACAGTTGGTTAATGAAATCTGGAGAATAATATCATTGTTATATCTTTTTCTTTGCTTAGTATGAACACTCAAACTGTAGGTTATAGTTTATAACACTCAAATTATAACTTATAAACTGTACCATAATTCATAATCGTCAATGAATTAGTCAGCTAACCTTGAACATATTAGTACATCTTATGGGCATTCCCAACTGCAGATAGTAGAAATAGGACTCAGAGTATACATTTCATGAGATAAATCTAATGTGAGTACCCAATAATAGATTCAAATATTTTTCAAGAATTGGCTATAAGTCTGTGAATATATATTAATGACTATGTGATCCTTTTTTTTTTTTTTTTTTAAATGATGGGGTCTCACTGTGTAGCTCAGGCTGGACTCTAGCTCCTGAGCTCAAAGGATTTTCCGACTCTTACCTCTGCCACACTCTACGTAGCTGGAACTATAGGTGTATGCCAGTGCACCTAGCTTAAAATATATTTTATTCAGAATTGGTGCTATGGAAAAGGATTGCTTAAACAATTTCAAGCTAAAATTAATTAGTGAATTAAAAAGAGACACATGCATCAACAAATTAAAAAATGGAAGAAGGATCATTCGAGTCCTCCTCTAGGCCTCTTGATTTGTCCATTAATTGGAATAATGCTGTGTTCTTTTTGTAGAAATCAATCATGCTTTTAAACACCTCCATGCAATGTAGGTTCTGACTGTTTAATTGAAACTTTATAGTAAGCTCAAATGGGGATCCTGAAAATGAAAAGATATTTTTTGTTATCTGGTTTGGGTTTTTGTCAGGATAAGCACTCTTCCTTATGATAATCCAGAGGTCTGCTCCTATGAAATGTCACGCCAAAGTAGGCTGCTTGAAGTTCCCAGAGGCTAAAGGGTTCCCCCATCAGGACATAGTTATGATACCTACACAGCTCCCCTCTTAGCTTCATCCCTCTTAGAAGAGTTTCTATTTATCTTCATATTCTGAGACAAAATTATTCCATTTATTCTACTAACCTCAGCGAAAGCCGGTTATGTTAAAAACAAACCAACAAAAAAACCTAACTGCATCTAGGTAAACATTTTCCCGTACTGGTCCTTTCAGGATGGCTGATAATGCATTATAAGCAGTGATCCCTTTATTCCATCATGACAGGGAAAAATCATGTTTATTTGATGTGAAGGGGAAAAAATAAAATTAAAGATAATTCTATACTTTGGATACTTGACCATATTAAATTTACAGAATGTATAGTTGAGTTTTAAAATCACAGTATAAGTAGATGTCTTCTATTCACAATCATGTTAGATAAGAAAGTACTCCTTTGGATCTCTCGTTTGCTCCATCATAAAATCCTTACTAGATGGGTAAAGACGGTAGTTGTGATAAGACAGTAGTAGCCTATCCTGTCTCATACATTTCTGTGAAGCCCAGAGAGGTGACATGAATTTCTGAAGGTCGCAGGACTGAGACTTAAAACTTAGTGTGAAATTTATTCTGTTGGAAAAAAAAAAATTGCACTATAACAATTTCTTTGAACTTTGGGAACTATATCCTTATTAGACAATTACAGTGTCAACTAAGACATTGGGCTATTATTAAACAAATGATACCGTTATTTTGACAAGAGTAGTACTTTTCAAAATACCTAAGAAGTTAATTGAAGACATGGAATTATTAGAGGATTTATTTTATATTGAAAATTCTGATTGATTTTTAAATTGTTTATTCCATCTCATAAACTTCTATTTGTTATTTAATTTTAGGAACTTTGAAATCAAAGGGTTGTTTTTTTTTTTTTTTAATTATTATACTTTAAGTTCTAGGG
>NW_016809129.1:1332238-1333920 GCF_001698545.2 Rhinopithecus bieti | reverse complement strand
GTTTGCTTAAAGCGCAGTATTGGGGTGGGAGTTACCCGATTTTCCAGGTGTTGTGTGTCTCAGTTCCCCTGGCTAGGAAAAGGGATTCCCTTCCCCCTTGCGCTTCCCAGGTGAGGCGATGCCTTGCCCTGCTTCAGCTCTCGCTGGTCGGGCTGCAACAGCTGACCAGCACTGATTGTCCGGCACTCTCTAGTGAGGTCACCCCAGTACCTCAGTTGAAAATGCAGAAATCACCTGTCTTCTGTGTTGCTCGCGCTGGGAGTTGGAGACTGGAGCTGTTCCTATTCGGCCATCTAGCTCCGCCCCCTCAAAGGGTTTTTTTAAAAATATATATATATTATGTCCTGTGTGCAAGTCTAATGGATAGATGTATACCTTGAAGTTCCAACTACTGCCCTCAGAGATGAAAGTGACAAACAGCAAAATATGGAGCAGATACTTTGAAAACTTTAAGAAACTTAATTTTTATTTAGTTTGTGCTTATTTACTAATATATTCTGTGAATACAAGGTAAGTATACATGTAGAGTCATCCTTGTAGAAAGCTATATAAAGAGCTATAAATAAAAGTAGTGATAGATACATAAGACAAAAAAGGCATGCTGACAAAATCTGTGATAAGAAATATAATGATTTACCTTCTAGGCATTTGTCTTATTTAACATGGAGTAATTTGTGGGTATGTATACTGTCAGGGTATTTGAAATTTATTAGTTATTTTAAATCATGTAATTTATTTATGTAATTATTCTATATTTACGTTAACTTATTTATGTAATGATTTTAAATTTATTAAGCTTATGATTATGGCATATGGAACTTAAAGGTCTAAATCTATCCATTTACCAATCAGTCTGAGAGATTCTCTGGTTTCTTATAAATACAGATTGGCAACACTGATGTGGTTAAACATGACAGGCAAATAACTACCGTTCAATGTAAATATTAGCAATACTGACATGAGAAATAACATTTGGGTTGAATAGATACATTTATGTCAGGTTTTTGTGTATTAGTTTCTCTTTATTGAAAGTTAGTCAACTCAGTCAACAAGAACATATTAAGTGTCCCATGCTATCTTGAGATAACTTTCAAACATAATACAATTATGGTAGTAACACTAATTTGGAACTTCAACTATACTACTTGACATTTTAGCATTTATGTAATTAATTAGTTAACTAACTTGCAGGTGCCAGGCACAGTGCTAGGCTAAGTGATTGGAAGCTAGGCCTGCCATCAAGGAGTCTGCTTTTTTTTTTTTTTCAAGATAGTTATTTATAGAAAAGTACACAAATTGTGGGTAGTATTTTCCTTTTTTCATGGCTTCCCTTATTCAACTTCTTTAAGTAAATAAAATTCCACCTCAGAAATGGCTGTCCATCTTTCCCATCTCCTCCATTCCTGTTGTCTCTGCCTTGACTCAAGACCTCCTTATCTCTTGCCTGGATTATAGAACTGTTTCATAACAGGTCTTTCTACTTGGAGTCACCTCCCTTCACTTGACTGCAATCTGTGATACCCACTTTCTTACACTGTATCTTTCTAAAGAATAAATCTGAACAAAGTAGTGACTATTTTAAACCAGTAGTCTGCATTTAATAAATTCTTAGCCTGCTTTTCAAAATTACACTCAGATTTTGCCCCGTTTTATTTATTTATTTATTTATTTATTTATTTATT
>NW_016809129.1:1306170-1328384 GCF_001698545.2 Rhinopithecus bieti | reverse complement strand
TATTTATTTTTGTATTATTTTCTGAAATTCTTAGTTTTTTAATTATAGCTATAAAATTTTGAACAATAAAATTCTTCATTTTAGTGTTTTCCAAACCGTGCTCTGTGATATACAAAATGCTCCATGACTAAGGTAGATTGAGAGATGTTGTTTGCTTTATTTCTTACTCTGAGCACACAATATTAAAAGTCATATGATATTCTATATTAAAAATAACATGTCTAGCCCAACATTTCCAAAAGCTGTTTTAATCTTTTTCCCTGAAACAGCTGTTAAACCCCAGTTCTATAATATATACTTCGGAAATACTGTTTTAATCTATTCTCTAAACTAGTTTTACCTGGCTTGTAGGACTATGTGCCTTTGTTCTTTATTTAAAAAAAAAAAAAAGTTGGGAGAGTGTTTTTAAAATTCTATAGTCAGATATATGGCAACAAAAGAGACTGAGACATCCACAAGTTATTTCTACCATGTTTGTTTAACTCAGGAGATTGAATTTGATGTGTTATATACATGGTAAGAATCAAACTCATAATAGAAATTTGTCTTCTCTACCGATCAGATAGTTAGAAATATATGCCTTTACTTCAGAGAAAATTCAAAGTCAACTAAAATGTGTAGGTCTGTTTCTTTTCAATTTCCAAGGCCTTTTCCAGTGTGTATTTGCTACCTACCATTATTGCTACTATTCCATAAAAATTCACACCCATGTGTGTGTGTGTGTGTGTATGTGTGTTTAGATTTGTATATGTCTGCTCAAATAGAGCTTAATGATGACATTTTTATGGCTTCAGGATGTTGAGGCAGAGGGAATTATCTTTTCCTCATGGTCGCTTCATCCATGTGTCAGATGATCATTGCTTCATCCCCAGAATCCTATACTGCTTCTGAACAGGGAAAATAGGAAAGCAGAAAGGCAAAAGAGACAAGCTAGCCAAGTTTTTGCCTTTTTAAAGACTTTCCTTAGAAGCTTCACACAGTGACTTCTGCCTGTATCTCATTAACCAGGACTGTGTTCCATGATCTCCTGATCTGTAAGGGAGTTAAGGTTGGGGGAAATAGTTTCCTAGCTGGACCCACTGCCGTCCCTATGAGAACTGGGGTTCTGTGACTAAGGAAGAATACAATGTATATAGGATGGACAACTAACATTTTTATCACACAAGGCATGGGATGACAGAAGATTCTGAGTTAGAATGAAGAGCTAAAAATTCTTTACTACTTGTGCATTCAACAGTAGAATTTTTAAAATCAACTCCTTATTGTAGCATAAACCCTCTGGGTTCAAGCAATCCTCCTGCCTCAGCCTCCCAAGTAACTGGGACTATAAGTATGTGCCACCCTGCCTGGCTAATTTTTAAAAATTTTTGTAAACGTGAAATCTCACTACATTGTCCAGGCTGGTCTTGAACTCCTGGGCTCAAGTGATCCTCTGGATTTGGCTTCCCAAAATGTTGAGATTACAAGTGTGAACCACCGCACCTAGCCTTATTAATTTTTTTCCTGGACAAAACCAATCAGTTATTATTTTTTAAAAGCATGTATTGAATCCCTTAACACGTGCCAATTATATTCCACATAGCAAATAAGATCCATAAGGTTTCTGCTATCCTGAAACGTACTTTCTAAAATGGAAGGTAGACAAAAGCAAGTACCAGTTGAGTATCCCTTATCTAAAATGCTTGAGACCAAATGTGTTTGGAGTTTGGAATTTTTCAGATTTTCAAATATTTACATATACATAATGAGATATCTTGGGGATGGGATGTGCATCTAAAACACAAAATTTATTTGTTTTATGTCTACCTTATACACATAGCCTAAAGGTAATTTTATACATTATTTTGATTTTCTTTATAAAACAAAGTTTGTGTACATTGAATCATCAGAAAGCAAAGATGCCACTCTCTTAGCCACCCATATGGGCATTCTGTGGCAATAAAAAAGTTTCAGATTTTGGAGCATTTTGGATTTTTGTACGAAGGATGCTCGAACTGCAATGAAATAATTACACAAGATTATTTCGGATTGCAATAAATGCAGGAAACACACATGGTCATATGCTGAAGAGTGACAAGAGAAGATGAGGGTAAGACTGGCCACTTTTGTTCACTTAATAAAAACCCAGCACCTAATACCATGCCTGGTGCAGAGCAGGTGCTCAGTAAATATTTGTTTGTGTTGGATGAATGGATAGATGGATGGATGGATGATCAGTCACAGAAAGTGTCCTTGAGGAAGTGTTATTTGAAGTGACTCCCAAAGAATGAAAATGAGCTGACAATGCTAAGAAAATGGGAAAATGTATTCTAGGCAAGATGAATAACATCCAAACCTTTAGGCTATATTGGTGAAATCAAATTTCATTCTAAAACAAATGAGAAGCCATTGCAAGGTGTTACATTGATTATCTCATCTGGGCTTCACAAAAATTACTAGAAGTAGGTAGTCTTATTACTTACATTTTGCAAATGAGGAAACTTAACCTAGAAATTATAAAATAATTTATCCAGATTCACAGAGCTGGTAAGAATGAAATTGGGATTTGATTATAAGAAATTCAGCTCCAGAGTCCACCCTTAACCACTGTGCAATGTTGTAAACTATAGAAGTAAATTGTATAACAGGACTAGATTGTTTAAACAGCAAGTAAAAGCCTGGAAAGAAGACATCTGCCAATTTTATGGATTCAATTTTTAACAACACTATTAGTGACTCTTATGAATTGAATACGGAGCACAATTTCTCAGAACCTCCGCTGACCATCTTTCTCTTTCAAAGTAAAAATTGTCTTTGTACATTACATTATGAACTGGATTATTATAAAGGATCTAGTTTCTGGTTCTAATAAACGCTGAAATATGGAATTGCAAAAAAAAAAATTTAGTTAGAATAACAATAGCTTGATAGAGGAAACTCGTTGCAAATTCAAGCTGGGAAGCCAGATAGCTATGCTCTTGAAGTTGTGATTATACTTTGTGTAATTTATTGATTCTGAAAAGTTGGATTTGCTGTCTTCTGAGGATATTATCTTAGGCATATGGGGTATACCCTGCAACCAGAAACAGTACTGGAATAGTCATTCCTTCATGACAACTTCTACGAAAGTGTAAAGTGAGGTTAACAGGAAAATCACCCTATTACTCCTGTAAAGTGACGATAGCTTTCAGTTTTCAAATGTGACTTTCTGATCATGTTTGAATGTGTTTCTGTTCATATTTGTGGAGAAATTTAAGAATTAGAATTAAGAATCACAATTCTAATTGTGATTCTTAATTCTAATTCTTAAATGTCTTCATAAATAATATGCAACTAAAGAATTTTTCTACGGTAATTTCATTAGAAAAACTTTGGCTAGGACATGGTGACAATGTGCAGATATTTTGTTTGCCATCTCCCATTCTTCAGGGATGCAATCAATGGTGAAACATGTTTTACAGTAAAACATTTAATACTCCAAATTATGAATAAAACAAAGAGAATGTGTTTAATATATTTTTTAAATCATATACTTTCTTTAAGACCTTCTCACTCCTAAAATAAGCTAGAGTTTTCCATTTCAATATATAATCAAAAAACCAAGTATCCTATTAACTGTATATTATTGATTCAAATTGAAAAGGACATTGGTAACTTTTTTTCTTTTTAAAAGACAGGGGGGTCTCCCTCTATTGTCCAGGCTGGAGTGCAGTAGTGCAGTAAGCCTCGAACTCCTGGGCTCAAGCAATCCTCTTGCCTCAGCATCCAGAATAGCTAGGACTGCCAGGTGCACACCACCACACCTGGCTAATTTTTAAAATATGTTTTTGTAGAGACTGAGGTCTCACTATGTTGCCCAGGCTTGTCTCCAACTCCTGGCCTCCTCAACTGATCCTCTCACCTCAGTCTTTCAAAGTGCTGGGATTACAGGCATGAGCCACCGTACTTACCCCTCTATTTATTTATTTTTTTACTTTAATCAAGGGTATGGTACATTGTATTTGCTTGAAATAGAAAAAAGTATGAGCAAGTCTCTCAGTTCTTATACTAGCGGTAGGAAGAGAAACAGAGAAGTACCTGGTTAATTCTTTCTGCACCTGCAATTCTAACCACCTCAGTTAATAACAGTTTTAGGTCATACTTTACTCTTCTTTTTTTCTACTTCTTCCTTTTTCCTTGCCACATCATCTATTCCACTTTATTTTCTTTTATCCCTAAGTAGAGGTCTGCATAATATATCACTACGAGGAATACATTTGCAATAAAACGTTTTTCTACAAAAAAAAAAAAAAAAAGCATTGGTTTTATTGTAAACAAACTTCTGAAATTACTTTCAATGTATCAGATGGGTCATGGACCGATGAAGAATTGAGGAGGAAGGTCAAATTTAGGGGCAGAAATGTACTGTAAACTTGGTCAAAAGAATATCTTCAAGTCTTATAATAAATTACTTTCTTCAGCATTTAAGAACTTGAACACAAAATGCACATGTCTTGTTAAAATCTAATTGAAAGTGGAACTAAAGTAATTTTTAACACAAATCAGCTTTAGAGGACAAATAAGAAACCCAAGGGTCATGTAATGGGACTAGTATATATTGTAGTCCATCTGTGCTTTTCTCAACAACCTCCCAAAGTCAAGCTGATTGGGGAGTAAGAAGTAAGTAGCAGGGAAAATGTTTGGAATTTTGTTTTTTTGCTGAAGATTTTTTGGCACTTATGAAAATGCAATGAATGAAATAAGACTTTAAAATTTTGCAAAAGGCTTTTGGAAAAGGTAACTTTCACATTAAAATTGTATAAAAACCAATTCAGTATTTTTCTCATTCATAAGACTTAAAATGAATTCAATGTTTTAAGTCACACCAATTAGTGAGATATATTTTTTAAAATTACCTATTTATAAATTTTAAAGACCATTTCTAAAAAGATAGCTTAAGTGGAGAATTTTCCTCTGAGTTAGTTTTTTGATATACATAACAGCATACACACACACATACACACACATACATACACTTTTAATTTTCTTGGACTTATATATTTTGGGCCCATAAATATAAACCATTTGGATATCAAAGCAATCTTTATGTTTTTCAGCATGTAATTTTAACGCTGCAGTCTAAGAAATTGTATGTTGTTTAAATGCAATACATCACAATGTTTGATAAATAAAAATAAAAACCCTTAAATCTATCCAAATGCAAGAACTCATAAATATTGTCGAGTTAAAGCTTTTGCCACAGCTGAGGCTATGTCTGGATTTTATTATTTTCCCTAGGATTTCCAATTTTTTCTAAGAAAAGAGATCAATTTTATAGATTAGTCTCCTGAAGTTGTGCCAGTGGGTTTGTTGAGTTTTAGTAATTTTCTGTAGAAAATAGCCTTGAATTTGTCTTTTCATGAGTCATGGTATAAATGAAACCTAAATATATAGAGAAACAGAGATATTAGCATGATCCAGTCATAAAACAACAGGTGAAGAGCTAGAAATAATAAATGAGGCCTTTATTTTATTTTTTTATTTCCTACTCATTTACTCAAATTGACATAAATAATGCAAGAGGTAGTTTGACAAACTGTACAATACAGATTTATAGTCACATTCATTGGTGCTTAGGGGTTTGGGTTTCACCTGAAGTTACGTTCATATAGTAAATAAAGTCATAATGCCTTGTTTAAATATTTCATGAGAAAATTGCATTTTGTTTTGTCTACTCAGAACCTAAAATCTGTTTTATTGTGGTTATTTTAGAAAGATTTGCATGGAATTTTTGGAGTAAGTTTATTTGGTTTGATTTGCTTATTTTTTTTTAACAGGCCTAACTATCAATCGCTTTGGAAATGTGATTGTGTTTCCAACTAACAAATAATAATACACCTGAAAGTGCAAGTCCTTTCCATATTGAACAGACTCTCTCAGAGCTTTTCCCTAGCTGCTCTTTTCAAACGTTTGCTATTTGGGCCTGTCTGGCCCAAAAAAAATAAAATAAAGGCCTTTTGTAGCCTTTTGCTACTCTTTACACTTGAGGAAGATTAAGCTATCCCAGGCCTCTCATACCCAAGGGGACCCATTAATATTAAAATTTAGATTTTTCAACTGTTATGCAGAAAACCATGAATTCAGTAGATTCCATGGTCATTCACATGCGTTACATGTTACTCTGAGTAATGTTGCATGAAGTCTTAATTACAGATTGATCAAATTCTGTAAATTGTGTTTTGGCATGGCCGAGGAATAGGTTTTTCCTATTGTTTAATAGAAAGTAATAATGTATGTCATGTGAATTTTACTTTTCTCAATGAATTAGATTGCAACAATGCCTAAGTTTGATTATATAATTATTAATAGTGATAACAATAATAGCTCACATTTAATAAGCCCTTACTATGTACCAGGTACTGTACTAAGGCTTTTTAAATCTAATGATTCATTTAATGCTTACAAAACCATACAAACTAGATGCTATTATTAGCTAAGTTATGGAGACTTGAAATTGAGGCACAAAGACATTAAATAACTTGTCAAGATCAAGTATCTAGTAAGACTGAATATAAAGTCAGAAGTGGGATTTGAACCAGTCGACTTCAGAGCTAACATGCATAACATGTAGCCTACACTTTTTAATTATTCATAAGGTACTTCAAGACTCCTGTGGTGCCTTTGGGTTGGCAATTTCAGTATTTTTTATGCTGAGCGTAAGATATATAAATATAAAATATTATACATAATATATATTTAAATATATATTTTAATGTGCATCTACATATTTCCCTAATAAATATTGAAAGAATGCACACATGAATGAGTGGGTGGGTGAATACGTAAATGAAAAATTTGTACTGAGATTTGCTAATAGAGAATTTGGTATAACTAAACATCTAATATATAATTTATATTTTGAGGTAATTATTTAGCCAGCATTTAAAAATATGATTAATTTATAGTACTTACGAAGATTTTCAGAGACATTACATTTTTCTCTTATTTCACTGTTTTAAACGAGATGGAGATTAGAGGGTGGAAAATGGATTTTGGAGAAATAAACCCATCATATTAACTATAACCATGAGTTCCTTGAAGACAAATCAAATCTGAAGTCTTTTCTTTTCCTTACGAATATACTTCAGTACCAAGGACCTGATACTTACTTTGGACTCAGTAATTATTTATTGTTGTAAGTAGCACAGCAGCAATAAAAAAGTTTATGATTTGCAACCAACCAACCTATATTTTAATCCGTATTTAACCACTGGCTGGGTTATGTTACAATTCTCCTCTCTTAATTCATTTCCATATCCATAAAATATGGAGTATATGCCTCTATGGTTTCTTGGTGATGAAATTATGTATTAAAAATTATAAAACTGTAAGAAATATTTCTTAAAATGTGTTTGTGTTCCATGGAAACCTGTAAATCTCTCTTGAAACAAAAAAGGTTCTATAATCACATACTTCTAGAAATATTTCAGCTGAGTTCCTTTAAAACTTCCTCAAGCTGTAACATGCTAACAGGTACCTGGACTATCCAAGGAGGGATGATATTTTGCAGAATTTCACAAGCTTATTTTGCTTTATTACCATTTTTCATAAAATACCTCATAGGAAAACTTAAGCATGAGACTGATATGATTCCATTATTATCAATAGTCCCCAAAATGCAAATTAGCAATAAAAGTTGTAAAAATTTCAAGTAATCAAGATAAACCAGATGTATTAAATGAAAATAATGGAAACTTTGTAAGATTCGTGGCAGCATATAGGTTTAGAGTAATTATTATCATTGTGATAACAAGGACAGAAATAGAATTATGGAAACATTCTAAAGCAGTATATGGGAACATTGTTATCAGAAATAGATACAGTAATTGTAATAGAGAGGTTAGAATTTCACACTCCAGAATATCTGAATTTGTCTCTATCTGAAGCCTTCTCATTCCCAGTGCTTACCAAATTTACACTGGCTGCTGTATTGAAATGCTACGAGTCAGAATCAGGGATTTAGTATCAACCAAGTGGATGGAATTTAGCTAGTTATCACCAACTGTGAAAGGAAAAAAGTATCTGTTAATTTCAGTCACAATGCTATGTATCAGGCTCTGGGTGCTTTTTTAAAGGAGGGTCAATTTTAAGAATTCTAAGGAATCTCTTTGTTCCTGCTAATTTGTCTGAAGGTTTAAGAGGAATACAGGAGAAAGCTAAATTGTCTGGAGAACAGTAAGAGATTTAGATCCTGAGAAAGATCCTGGAGGAAAGGCTGGGACCAGTATGCTGAAAAAGACACAATCCTCTTGCCCTATCCCAAGAGTAAAGGGCAAGAGGTAGTGTCTGCCAAAAACAAAACAAACAAACAAACAAACAAACAAAACTAAAAAAAAAAAAAGATGAAAAGGAAAAGTTTTGTGGAGAGATATCGAATGGGTATTTATATGGCTTTTTGCTGTTTTTTGTATAATGTAATGATGTCCTTTCGTCTCCCCATGAAATCTTCAATGAAATCAACATCACTTGATAATACATTGTAGAGTGGGATTGATTTGAGGAGCGGGGAGACGTGGCGATGTGATGAAGTAGCTGTAATCGAAGTGTTCTGCTTATGAGAGTATGGCTGCTAGTCACATCTGTTTTACCCACATGAGGCTGATGTGGTCTTCTAGTTTGTAAATTAAGTTATGCAGGTGGTTCCTGCCAGCAGAGGTTTAAAAAAAATTATGCAAGTGGGTAAATCTTTTTCAGTACCACCTGTTTTAGGTCTTTCTAGATCCCAAATCCCAATATTGACACCTGAAGGGCTGAGAAACAGTATATGGAAATCCCAGGAATTCTGTTAGCTTCTTTGGCCTAAGCTCCAGACCAAATGCAGATTTCCACTCTTCCTTTTCTGATACGTGCAAGGTAATTTTGACATTCTTACTCCATTGATAAGAAGAGACCCAGGAAAGGAACACCAAAAAATAAGAACAATTTCCCAAAATGATTAGACAATGGCTGAGACTGGTCTAAACTATCAGAGATCTTGCCAGTCCAGAGCACTGACTTCTGCCAGAGCCTACAGGCAGGGGAAACACAGTTCAGGCTCATCTTCTCCCATGCAATGCTGCAGAGAGCAAATATAGGTAGCATAGAAATTAAAGAAAAGAGTATGCCAAGGAAAGAATCCAATCAAACGTGTCATGGTTAAAGAAGAGCTTTTAGTTTCTTATCAAATTGAAAACTGTGCACATCAGAGTAAAGGTGGTTCTAAAAGGCAACGGCTGCTCTCATGCATTTGATGACTCTTGAAAAACAGAACCCATATGTAAAGGGACAATAATACTGTGTTATGTAGTATGACTAATATAAGGATGCGTTTGTGGCATGTGGTGCATATGCTATAAATTCTTGTTGTATTGGATGGAATTAAGTAAGAGTTTGGGGACAGAAGAATCCCTGGTGTATTAGTATTTCCCTAGAGAATTTTTTCTTGTAATTTTGAATTAATGAAGCTAATGATTAACTTATAGACCAAGTTTGTACTAAAGGAAGATAGTAAATACCAAATATATGGCTATGATCACAAAGAACCAAACCCTTTTTAGATTTCAGCATAGAGATACTTTGCTGCTCCTAAGGTACCATTCCTGCTCCCGCCTCAGAGACTTTTCATCTTCTATTTCCTCTATCTGGCATGCATTTCCCCCATGTGTCTGGCTCTTCATACAACTATCTGATAAAATGTCACTTTTTTCAGAAAGGACTTTTTTGATCTACTGTACTTATATAAACTTACCTCTGCTTCCAGCCCCTACCATCCATTACCCCCACTCCTTCTCCCTTCGTTTATTTTATTCTAAGCTTCTTTATAGCTTTATCATCACCTAGTATGTTATGTTTATGTGTTTATCTTCTTCCTTCACTAAAATGTAATAGCTAGGAGTCAGAGATAAGTCTTGTTTTGTTCAATGACATACAGTTTGTGCCTAGAACAGTGCTTTGCAGATAATAGGCATACAATACATATTTACCTGATGAGTAAATGATGAAATAAAAAGTGGACTGTGTGGTAACCTTTACATCCTTGTATGTATATTAGTTTTATATGTCTTCAGAAATATGTTTTAGCCATCTTCAGCTGCTGTAAAAGAATAGTTTTCTTGAGAGTAGTGCCAAGTTAGCTATGGTGACTATTACTTTCCATCGTTACCCTCTTTTTTTTCGTATCTAAAACTTCTCACCTCTTTAAGGTACACTCAAAGAATAATTTTTTTATTTCCCATCAAGTTACAGTCCTTCCTCAGCTTTCATCTCTTTAGTAATAGTTGTGGTGAATTTTTTCTCCCAAGAAGCCCCTAAAAAGGCGTTATTTTTTATGTAAACAAACAACAGGAGAAAACATATAAACATTAAAGCAAACATTAAAACATATAAAACATATAAACATATAAACATTAAACATTTTACCTACAGAAATATATTTTCAGCAACCTTTATTTCTCATGCTATTGTTAAAATATCTCTGCTTGGATAGAAATTTTGTTTCCATACTGACTTATTTGCTTCTCCTGTGAACTTTTTAAATTCTGTGTTTGGCAGCAGTTTTGTTTTCCTTGGAGCTAAGTACTGTGTAACATACTGTTAGTTGAAGGCTGTGATGTAGAAATTTATTATTAAAAGTAAAAGAGAGAGAGAATTTATTCCATAAGGATCAAAATGACTTAGTGTCAAAGCAGTTAGGATTTTCAAAATGCTTTCTATAACAGATTGTGTTTCTTTTCAAGGAAGTTTACTTAGTTTGCCAGGAATCAGTTTAAGGGTCTTCACTGTGCCTATCTTGGTTAATGAGAACTGAGAAGAGAAGAAAGATACTCTTTTTAAAAAAAGTGTTTTAGAGAATTTCTTCATCAGATGGAAAGATTTTGTTTGCCATTTGCAGGCATAACCTTGGTGACCTATATATCCCCAGACCTTCTGGTAAGATGCTTATTAAAATGTCATTACCCAGAGGAGTAATCATAAAATAGCCAGAGGGTATTTTTTATAGATGGTGAGAGACAAACATTTTTTTCTCCCTGAATTAAGTAGTCATGTACTCTTATCAACTAGAATATATTTAAACTTACTTTTGTTTTTCCAGTCTCAGTCTCTCCCTCTCTGTTTTATATTTCCAGCAACTTTATATAACTAATCTTAAAATCATAAGCATTCCTTCTCCAAAAAGAGTATCATATCATCTTAATAAAGTTTCTCTTTCCCCAGAATTGCTTAAGTAACATGCTGCTATTCATTTCTCTGGAAATTTTAGTCAAAATTGATTATTTTGCAAAAAGGAAAATTCCACAGTTTCTTTCTTTTCCTCATTGTCTGTGAGCCATTAATGTCTTTTATCTGCTACTAGGATAATGTCAAATGATTACTTTGGTCATCTGCAATTTAACACCAATCTTATCCGTTTGATTGAAAGGATGGTTTGACTTTCTCTTTGAAACAATATCAGCATCATTTTGCACTTAATTCTGAAATTCATTGACCTCAATGTGCAAACTGTCTTCTTTACTATTTATTGTAAATAACCATTTTTTTATTTGTTTTAATCACACATCAAGAAAGTGGGGATAGGGAGATGTGTTTGTGAAACATTTATCCCTATGGTTCTGCTTTAACAGGAATACTTACCAGTAGCTAAATGCCTCATTTTATTTTAAATAATCTGTAATACTAAGTCAGTTTATCACACTGTGGGTAGTTTTTTTAAAAGGATTCCGACAATATGCTTCTTATTGTAGTCATTCAGCCATTTATCTGAGAACAATGTTTTTATGACAGTAAAATATTTTTTTGTACAAGTAGGATAAAAATTCATATGCTGTCATGTGCTAATATGGTCTATCCTTACATCTCCCACTCTCCACCCCATGCACCATCTAGTGGCCAGAATGCTGTAATCATGGGAAGGAATAAAGCACTGACACTATGCAGTCCTTACCCCCACCATTGCCTCTTTCTTTGCATTAAAAAAGAAGGAAGGAAGGAAGGGAGGGAGGGAGGGAGGGAGGGAGGAAATACAGTGAAATAATAATTGCTAAATTTTGGCTCAGATTATTTTAATTAGAAATAGAAGTTTAATGATAAATACTTTGTATTCTTCAAATCCAAAAGGAAAAATATCCTGTTCATTTCCTTTGGTGCTCTTATTGACTGTAGAACATTACAGTATCTCATTTGTCATATACAGAGTTCATTCTTTTTGAATATATTTCACATAGGATGTGGATTTCTATAACATTTCCTATTACTTTGAAAAAAGTAGCCATAGTGTACATTTAAAAATAACTACCACATTCTTGGTCGCTCATAACCTTTTCAAATATAATATAAAGGATGAATATTTAATATAGTAAATTTAAGAATAAAAGAATTTCTTTGCCCTACATAGCCTTCTCGAGTTTTTATTATATATATGTAGGAAATAATCTCCTGATAATAACACACTTGGCCAAATTTTACTGTTTTATGCTTTTAAAAAGAAAAAGTCAAATTTTAGTGGGAATTTTTTTGAAATGCTCATACAAGCCCTGATTTGCAAATTACCGAAATTGATCTTATCTTCTGTACTAAAGGATGACCTAAATTAGTCTACACTTTGAGTGTTTTTGTTCTTTGACTAAAATCATCATCATTGAGATAACTAATGGCAGAAGGCCGTGATTAAAGGCTTTTCTTATTTTAATTCTGGTCCTACAAAAATGTTTCCTTTTCAACTTACTGTCATCATCAAACACTCTCTCTTAAATCAATATATTATGGATTACAACTTGTGTTTCTAAGATTTATTTGCCTTTTTTAGCTGTGATAGGAGAATTTACCACCTTATTTTGATCCTGTTAGTTTACACTCATTAGTAAGGGGGATAACAGGTTTAATAGTCGGCATTTTATAAATCTTCCAGAAGATGTGGATAAATCATTTCACTAGAGGCCTATTGCTCAATTTATTGCCACTTTAAAGTTGCCAAAAATAATCATCTCGTCCTCCTATTTTAATGTAAGGTATCGTCAATGTTTGAAATGTGTCAGGAATTGTTTTTGATAGTTCTCGTGAACAATTAATTGACTGATTTTAATTTATGTTTCTAAATCATACTATTTATTTCATTAGTTAATTATTGTTTGTGAACCATATTATAGTCAACTTTAAATTAGTATCAATAAGTATTTTTGAGATGATGTAGTACCAATAAATCCATAAATTAAAAAATTAAAGCGTTAAATAAATATCTACTATGTAAGCATTCAATTTTATATAATGGTTATCTAGGTCAGTGTACCCAAAATTGTGTGCTAGCCAAACTACAATTAAATCATCATGGTAATTCCAAGGCTTAAAATGATTGACTATGTCTGTTAAAAATGAGTAGCTTAAAATTCATTAAATTACTTTGTTATGTTTTTTACTTATTATACCATGAACAGTTCACATGTTCTTTTTTATAAAGGCCTTGGAAGCCAGATTTTAATTGCTATATGGTATCATTTTGTATACTGTAATCTATTGAGTAATTTCCCTTTTGTTGGATATACAATTAGTAGCACATTATAGTTACTGAATTTTTGCATCTTAGTTTACTGGTTCAAAGGGTATGAATTTTTAAGAATATATGTATTATATATTTTTTATATATGTATAAATATATCTACACAATGTATATATGTGTATTTGTTATATAGTGGCAGTATATATGCTTAGTTTACTCCCTCTTTTCTGAATATTCAACATTATTAATTTGTAAATATAATAGGCAATAGTAGTATCTTGTCATAGTTTATACTGAATTTCTTTTACTTCCAATAAAGTTAAATTTCTTTCCATAGATCTATTTATTTTGTAAGTTGTTCTTAGTCTTCCCTCAATTTTTTACTAGGGTTGGGATTCTATCAAATTTGTAAGAACCCTTACTGTCCTGAAGATATTATTCTTTACCTACGGTTTACTACAGATACTTTACCAATGTGACATTTATGCAAATACTCTGAAGTTTTATA
The DNA here is from genome assembly GCF_001698545.2 of Rhinopithecus bieti. Classification (NCBI taxonomy): domain Eukaryota; kingdom Metazoa; phylum Chordata; class Mammalia; order Primates; family Cercopithecidae; genus Rhinopithecus; species Rhinopithecus bieti. Next base: position 1,314,390 of record NW_016809129.1, on the reverse strand, counting down.
TAGCCAGATCAATTGTCCTCTTGTGTAATAAAAAAAAAATCTTTAAAAAAAGATTTAGATTTCTTTAAATTTTTTTATTTCCCAAGATAGGTTGAATATTTACCTGGATTTTATTCTATTTTATATTTACAGGTTTGTCTTTTTAAAAATTTGTCTTTTAAATTTATAATTAACATTAACATTTAATATAAGGTTAGGCTCTAATTATTTTTTTCCCCTCAAAGTCCATTTTCTTTTCTTTTCTTTTCTTTTCTTTTCTTTCTTTTTTTTTTTTTTTGTGAGACAGGATCTCACTCTGTCGCCCAGGCTGGAGTGCAGCAGTGCGATCTCAGCTCACTGCAATCTTGGCCTTTGAGGTTCAAGCAATTCTCCTGCCTCAACCTCCCCCAGAAGGTGGGATTATAGGCATGCCGCACCACGCCCACCTAATTTTTGTATTTTTAGTAGAGAAGGGGTTTCACCATGTTGGCCAGGCTGGTCATGAACTCCGAACTCCTTTTTTTCATTAGTTGAATAATTCATCGAATACAAAATATTTTTGATATTTTCTTTTTTATATTTTGTTGGTACATATACGTATATTTATTCCAAATTATTTCATTCATTTGCATGTTAATGCTAAACAATTATCCCAAAATTTGGTTAAATTTTATAATATATTTTAACAACCAGAAAGGTATTTTCATCACTTGTAACATTTTCTAATGGACTCTTTTTTTTTTTTTTGAGATGGAGTCTCACTTTGTCTCCCAGGCTGGAGTGCAGTGGCACAATCTTGGCTCATTGCAACCTCTGCCTCCCAGGTTCAAGCAGTTCCCCCACCTCAACCTCCCAAGTAGCTGGGGCTACAGGTGCACATCACCACGCCTGGCTAATTTTTGTACTTTTAGTAGAGACAGCGTCTGGTCTCGAACTCCTCACCACAGGTAATCTGCCCGCCTTGGCTTCCCAAAGTGCTAGGATTACAGGCATGAGCCACTGTGCCCAGACCTCTAATGAGTTCTTTTTTATTGTAGATACTTGAGGTGTACAACATGATGTTTTGATGTATATTTACAATGTAAAATAATTACTGAGGTCAAGTGAATTAACATCTCCCATAGTTTTAACTTTCTTTGTGTCTGGTGAAATCACCTAAAATCTACCCTCTTAGCAAACTTCAGCACACCGTATAACATCATGAGCTATAGTTCTCATGTTCTCCATTGTATCGCTACACTTATTCATCTGACATAACTGATTATATATGTGTATACTCTCCGATGAAATTTATGTTTTTTAAAAATTAAAAATACTATTAACTTTTGATTGAAATCTAGTTAAACCTGAAATCTAGTTTAATTTGTTTGAGTAGAACTGAGTACTCAATAGTTTATAGAATTAAGTCTTCTTTACCAGTAGCACTGTATGTCCATCAGTAAATTTTTGCCATTTTCTGTATATGTTTATCAAACATTTCTTTAATGTTCAAAGGCATATTATTTTTGTTGCTATTGTGAACAGTTGTTTGTTGTTAAGTCTACTTAGGAGTCATTGCTGTTATACAGAAAAGCTAATAATGTACATAAATTCATTTATAGTCCATGTTGTTGTGCTAGCTTATTAGTTGTAGATACTTCTTCAGTTGGTACTGATGAGTAATGAGATTACTGACAGATGAATGGAGTTTCATTTCTCTCAGTCGATATCTTGTATTTCCTTAATATTCTTAACATTAAATGTTATTTTCAATAAGTAAATATTATTCTTTGTAAGCAAGGTAGCTCAGGGCTATTACCACCATAGGAACGTGATAATATTTTAGAGGTTATTATTGAAAATCTACATTTTGTGACTATGTGGGCATATTTCACATTAAATATTTAATAATTTTACTCTTTAGAACTTTCAAGATTTTTACAGTTTTGAAGGAGGATTAAAAATTATTGAACTAATTTGGCCTTCTGGTTCTTATAATTTGTGGTACCAGGTTTAACGATAGTAGTAATTTACCCAGAATATTTTCTTGAGAAGCCAAAGGCTTAATAACATGCAAATAAAGCTATACATGGTTTAACATCTATCTAGGATGTTCCTGACAGAGCTATACAGTAGCTTATTTTATCACACAGTGATATTAAAATACTCTCAAAATGATTAGAAGTTGAAATATTAGCTGTCAAACCAGGAGTTTGCTACTAATTTAGGCATGTTAATTTATTCATGATAACTATTTAATATATTACTAATAAAGATTGGAACAACCTGATTATTCTTTAAAATAAAGATGAAAAGTGTTTGTCAGGTAAAATAATCATTTAACTTATTGCAATTATCATCTTTACAGCTCATGGGACATTCAGAATGGGACCACAAACGAGGGTCAAGAGGATCTCAGGTAAGTTTCTTTTCCTTTTCTTTTTCATGTTTTGTTCCTTAACATTTTCAGCCATGCGTTTCCTAAAACTCAAGATATAATAAAAAGTAGAGAGAGTAAGAGGTGAAATAACCATGCCATTTGTTTTTATTGAAGTTAACTATAATTAAAGTCTGGATTTCAAATCCCAAAGGCAGATGCCAGGATATTCCTCCTAAGAGCTTTCTGGTATCCCAGATTGGTGTGTAGATTTTATATTCATCTTGTCTCTGCAGAATACATTTTGATCAGCAACCCACTCTCTTTATTCATTTCCTTTGACAATTTTTCTGTGTATTTTATTTTTTTCTTCAGCTTCCTGTTTTTGGTTAAATATTTTGAAATATAATCAGACTAAACTCTGAACTAATTACAAGATTTTGTCTCTAAATTAACTCTCTTCATCTGAGGGAAACAGAAAGATGAAAGGACCTATTATTTTTGAAAAGAAACAAATTCTAAATCTTTCTATATTACTAGACTGTTTTCATTGTCTTACTTTATGTCTTAGGCAAGGAGAAAAGCTTCCATGACGCATTTATGCTTTTTAATGACCTAATTAGACAATGTGGATTTGTTTTGCTTCCATAATTACTTTCCCTGACAGAATAAAGACTGAGCTTTACACTAAGAATATTATTTCTCCTCCTAGAGCACTTTGTGAAGAAATATAAAAATAATTTCTCTCATGGCAGCCTATGGTTACCTGACTGTAAACATGCAAAATAAAATTAAGTAGGTGGAAATTTTGCTTCTGTTGCACACATTTTGTATTTGCTACTAAAAAATATATAATTTACAAAAGACAGTTGAATGTGCAATACTTTAAATGAAAGTTCATTGGAAAGTGGGGACTTCTCCCAAGTGTTTTCCAAAGCCGATGTGTTCTTGTGTTGTCATTAAATTTGTATGAATAACTATTTAATTTAGGTCACTAGGAAAATAAAACCAAGTCAATCAATTGTTTTAGTTCACATTTTAATGACTGATTTTATTTCTGTCCATCATCAATTTGATTAGTACATAATATAAACCAATTAAATCAGGATCATCTAAAAGAATTTATGCCTTACTTCCTTTCCCTCACTCTTACCTCCCCTTCAGTTTCTCTGAAAACTCTCCCTCTGTATACATCTATAAAATTTTAAGTCAGAATTTGCTGCAAGGTCAGTAATGAGGGATTAAATTAACATAGAGTAAATTCTTTGTGATTCTAAACCAGTAAAAAGTAAAGATAACTGCAAGTAAGAAGGTCCATGGTTTCTGATGGTTGCCACCAAAACATTTTGATATTCAAAACATGCCAAGCAAGTTGTTGAGGACATGTCTCTTCAAAGCAATGTAGTGTTATATATAGAAAATTATTGTTTAAGATATACATTATTTACTCTCTGTTTTGCTTTGGTATAATTTATCTTCAGGTTTACATTGGTCACTATGTCAATATAAATTGTCAAAAAACAACCTCACAATTGTACAGTATTGTTTTGCTAACTTTCAGCATAAAAGAACAAAATTTTAAAATTCCAAATATTGCATATAGCTGGAATATGTGAGAATTCCACATATAAACATAAACTATTTTCATAAATGAAGTTTGATTATATTTAAAACCCTGAGGTGGTTCTAAAAAGCAAAAGCATTAAAACAGGCTTGCATGAATTACCATTATAAACATCAAGTCTTTTTTGGATCTCTTAACCAGCAAAATAGCTATTCTAAATATAGTATACCTTTGTCCCATTTTGATTCCTCAACTCAGATGCAAACTGTCAAACTAAAAAATAAACACAACACACCAAAAGATAAAAAGAATAAGAACCATAGCAAAAAACGTTAAAAAGAAAGAGAATTTCCAAAGAATTTGGAAATTGCCAGTAGATAAATTAAGTCTTGAGTAATAACCTCTTACCTGATTTCAATTCCCTAGTGACAAAATAATAATAACAATTATTATTATTATTATTCATGTTTTGAATAATTGATCTCTTCTTTAATTGTATTATCTCCTTGGTCAATATGTCTAAAGCCTTCCAGCTTTTCAAGGGGAACTTTCAGACAAATTGCACTTGAACACAGACCTCTTAATAGTTTACTCCAAAGCCTTGCTCAAGTTCCATCTTAGTTAATTTAGAACTGGTTTCTAAGCACTTGCTGTGTTTACAGCACTGTGGTGGGTCTAACTGAAGAAAACTTGAAAGGCAAGGTTACTGCTTTCCAAGAGCTCACAAATTATGGTTGGAAATAGAGCAATATTTGTATATATAATTCACATATAAGGCAATCTGGTAGATGCAACATTACATACAGTATGTGGCACATGATGACATATCTGTGAATGACAGTATGTATGATGGTGGTCAGATAAAATTATAATACCATGTTTTTACTATGCCTTTTCTATGTTTAGATCAAATACCATTTGGTACAATTGCCTACACTTTTCAGCACAGTAACATGCTGCACAGATTTGTAATCCAGGAGCAATAGGCTATAGCATATAGCCTAGGTGTGTAATAGGCTATACCATCTGGTTTGTGTAAGTATACTCTATGATGTTCCCACAACAAAATCCCCATCATTAAATGACATATATACAAAGTGTGATAAGACTATATATATACATTGGGAGGCCGAGGCAGGCAGATCACCAGAAGTCAGAAGTTCGGGACCAGCCTTTCCAACATGGTGAAACCCCGTCTCTACTAAAAATAATAAAAAATAATAATAATAATTAGCCAGGCATGATGGTGGGTGTCTGTAATCCCAGATACTCGGGAGGTTGAGGCAGGAGAATCTCTTGAATCCCGGAGGTGGAGGTTGCAGTGAGCCAAGATTGTGCCATTGCATCCAGCCTGGGCAACAGAATGAGACTCCATATCAAAAAAAATAGAATAAAAAAAGACTGTATATATACAAAGTGAGATAGGATGTAGGTGGAGGAGTATTTCTTACTCCCTAGTAGACTAGGAAATACCTCTGAGAAGTGATGGTATCTGAGGTGTGGCTTTAAGGATGGGTAAACTTTCAAAAGTACAGAGGAAAAGGTGGATGAAAAAGCTTTAGTAAAAGTCTGAACTGAGAAGAGTGTGGGACACATTTGAATATATGTGAATTTTTTATAATTTCTGTATAAATACTTGTGGATGGCAACTCTTACAGCAATTACTGTGAAGGAATAATCTGGATAATGCTATACTTTATTGACTAGATAGGCAGAGGAAGATAAGAGGGTCAATAGTTTGAAACTGAGTACTGTAAGAATTAGGACCATTAACACAGAACAGTTTAGATGGAAGATGATGAGTTCAGGGTTAGCAATATTAAGTGACAAGTGAAGATGACAATTCCAAAAGGAAGTTACAGGCACATACTCGAGGCTGATTAGAACAAAAGGTGTCAGTTTGAGAATGCTAATCATACAGGAGATAATTGAACTCCACCAGTAGATGGACTCCCAGAAGAATATTAAAAGAAAAAAAACAGAAAAAAAGCCTGATTCTAGTAAAGACTAGAAACAAGCTGAGGAGGGAGTTAATATGAGTATGCATGGTCTTACTAGAGACCAGGGGGAGGAGAGATGATTCAGAACCAAAAGTAGTTACACCAAGGAGAGGAATAAGATCACAGACCAAGGTTCAAGAAAATTAAAATGTAGCAGATGTCTTTGGGTTTAGTGATTAGGAGGACATTAGTGAACTTTCAAAAAACAGTTTTCAGAAATAAGTGGTGGAAAGAAAAATACAGAAGAGAATAGTGTAAGATACCAGAAGAGTCTCTTGGAAGAGCTTTGTTTTAAAAGAAAGTTGGGATTGCAGCAAGAGGTGGCAACAAGAGTGATTTATTTATTTAGTTAGTTAGTTATTTGTAATGCTAAGGTGAGGTGTGTGTCTTAATTACTGGCAGATGAAAAGAATTAGTGTGGAAAAGAAAACACTGAAAATTCTCAATAGTGAGCTGATTTAGGACTAATTATTGGTGAAGGTTCAGGGAAGGGAATGTGCTTGCTTCCAGAGTGGTCCTTTTGGCACTTCCTTATGTATTTTCTCACAGGAAACCCACCCCACCCCACCCCATATCAGCCATTTACACTACATCACAGAAACTAGCGCTGTTTGCAAATGAAATACTGGATAAATTCACCAACAAGTACAGATGGGGAAGCTTTGAAAAGAAAGTAGAGGCCGGGGCAGTGGCTCATGCTTGTAATCCCAGCACTTTGGGAGGCCAAAGCAGGTGGCACCTGAGGTCAGGAGTTTGAGACCAGCCTGACCAACATGGTGAAACCCCACCTCTGCTAAAGATACAAAAATTAGCCAGGCGTGATGGCATGTGACTGTAGTCTCAGCTACTCAGGAGACTGAGACAGGAGAATAGCTTGAACCTGGGAGGCAGAGAGGCAGAGGTTGCAGTGAGCCAAGATTGCACCACTGCACTCCAGCCTGCAAGAAAGAGCCAGACTCTGTCTCAAAAAAAAAGTAGAAATATTTCTAGCAGAATGAAAGAGAGAGAGAAAAAAAAATGACAGATACTGTAACATTAAAAAGATATTAGGAACATATTGACTTCAATTTTCTTGGTAGGATTGAGGATATCATAGTGAAAAATCTTGAATGCTAGAAAAATATTGTTTTAGATATATAAAAAAGGGAACTTGCTTGATTCCTGCCCAGTAAAAAGCAGAGAGCTGTGTGAGACATGATTGTGCTAGCCTGCAAGATGAATTTTAACATATTTTACTTTGATTTGCAAAACATGGATCAGGTACTTTTTTTTAGCCTTTGAGGAATCAGAAATAGACAAAACGTTGGTGTCTAGCAGCATCTAATTTCTTTCTTTCTTTCTTTCTTTTTTAAGTCAGCCTTAATCATTGCTAGGATAGAGTTAAGCTTCCCCTGGCTTCTCCCTGGATAGTTAATAAATAAGGGATTTTCTTAAATTTCCCTTTGTGCTTCAAAATTGTATCATATATGCATTATCACAGAATTTAAGATGCACCGTTCATATCGAATACTTGTCCTATAGAAAAATACCTTTCTTCTAGTAAATTCCAACCCTTAATTGCATATGACTTTTTAGACGCAGCAAGAATGTCATTCAGGCTTATTTATATTACTTTATCCTCAGTAATTTTCTTTCATAATTTGTCAGCTCACTCATGGCTTTCTGGCTGATTTTTCTTCTTTCTTTTTTTTTAAAGTATATAACTGTCAAATAGTAGATCATCCAAATGTAGGAAAGATGCTAAATGATAAATAAACTTCCAGCAGCATGCAGAACTCCTTTGTCTGGCAGTGTTCCCAGTAATACCAAATGAAGTTGGGATGAAATTCTCAGAAGGCAATTACTTCTTGTTTTTTCTTCATTTTTATTTTTTATTCTTGAAGGAAAGTTTTCCAGTGGGAAATAAAAGAGACAAAAAAAAATATGCTTTTTTTTTTTTTTTGGAGACGGAGTCTGGCCCCGTGCCCAGGCTGGAGTGCAGTGGGGCGATTTCGGCTCACCGCAACCTCCGCCTCCCTGGTTCAAGCGATTCTCCTACCTCCGCCTCCTAAGGAGCTGGGACTACAGGCGCCCGCCACCACGCCCAGCTAATTTTTGTATTTTTAGTAGAGACGGGGTTTCACCATTTTGGCCAGCATGGTTTCAATCTGTTGACCTCGTGATCCACCCGCCTCGGCCTTCTTAAGTGTTGGGATTACAGGCGTGAGCCACTGCGCCCGGCCGCCTTTTTTTTTTGAGGCAGAGTCTCACTCTGTCACCCAGGCTGGAGTGCAGTGGCATGATCTTGGCTCACTGCAACCTCTACCTCCCAAGTTCAAGCG
>NW_016809129.1:1297729-1305894 GCF_001698545.2 Rhinopithecus bieti | reverse complement strand
CCCCCGGCCCCCGCCCCTTTTTTTTTTTTTTTTTTTTTTTTTTGAAAAGCTTAAAAATGGTAGGAGGGGATTCCAAGGGGCCAATAATTTACTTCTCACCTAGTGGAGGTTCCTTGTGGAAAAGATTAGTTCAATTTGTGAATTTGTAAACTTCCTAACATTTTAACATACTTGGAACCCTCAGGCCTTTATTTACCAAGAGTGAAAAACTAGCAAGTTTTTAGTTATTTAGTACATTATTGATATTTTGACTACCAGCCAGACTTTATTAGCTGGACTTAAAAGTACTTACAAGAAACAAATTTTTGTGTTGTCCGTCTGGTTTTCAAATGATTGAAGCCTTTCTTTAGGTAATAAAATTCTGGTTTGTATGATTCTAAATAATTCAAGTATTAAGTGTAAAATACAGGAAGATAGCTGAGTATTCCGATGGAAAAAAGTTATTAAATGCATCAGACTATCAGTATGCTTTAAAATGACCCATGACCTATTTTGGAGCATGTCATTAGTGGTTTAACAAGTCCTGGAGGCAACAAATTGTAAAAATTCTAGACTAAAAGCAGTTGCCTAGATCAGTTAGTCTTTATATCATAATGTTAAGTCTCAATGATGAATTTTGATGAGGAGTCAGTGTGCTTTACTTTTTTGTCCGTAATTTCAAGGGAATGGATCTGATAGTGATAGCTACTGAAGTTGATTAACCTAATCATTTGCCTACTAATGGCCTGATTCAGTGACAGGTCACTTCTTTTCTAGGTTAAATCATTTGTTTTAGATAAGAGAATGTGGAGAGTAATTTAAATGCCTTTTCAGATTTGTCTGGAGTAATGCCATATATATTTATTGAAGTTAATTCCTTTTAATACATTTTAGAAAGATGACCAGCCATATTTCCCAGGAATTTGTTGCAAGGGATTAATGTGAGCAGATTGGGAGCTCATTATTCCATCTCCCAAATGTCTGACATGTTACCAGGGAATAATTTATGCCCTGGAGCTAGCTGCCAGTGCCACTTTTTCTACAAACATAGTGTCTTTCACTTGCATTTCTTCCTCCTTTTTCATTTTTCCATATATCAACCTAACAACACTTAATATTTGTTCAGAAATTGTTCCTATAATTGTTTAATTTATGGCAGCTCTCCAAAGACAGTTTGGTTTTGGGGTTTTTCGTTTGCTTGTTGTTTTGAGAAATTTGTTTAAATTTTGCTTATACCAACAGGGACCACACAAAACATATTTGCCTAGGGTCTCAGTTACTGTAAGGATGGCTTTGTCATTGCATGTGATAGTGACAGGAAGGGACCTAAATACCATATCTATCTTCTCCATTAGGTCTTCCTCTAGATATTTAAAATTTTATCCTTTAGTCAGTTCTGCACTGTTGGACAGTTGTTTTATACTCTTCCCCCACTCTTTGAAATTGCTTTTATTTAGTTACTGTTGAGTATTATGTCTTTAGTTTGCACTGACAAACTACAGGACACAGTTTTTAGCAAATCTATCATAGTAGGGATATTGTTGACGATGTTCACAGCGCACACAGTGTCAAGAGGATGGGGAGACATTTCTCTTTGTCCTCAGAGAAGGGAAAACAGTGTTTCTCTTTAACAAGTGAACCCACTAGTATATTACTTGTCTAGTATCCCTGGTCTCCCCCTAGTAGAGGCCAGAAACAACACCCCAGGCCCCAAGTTGTGATAAGAAAATGTCTCCAGACATTGTCAAATGTCCCCTGGGAGGCAACTTTGCTTCTAGTTGAAAACCACTGAAATTACCGCATAATTTCATTGCCAGGTGTATGGAACATAGTAAATAAATATTTAGTGATTAATCTTAACACTTTATATAGGAAAATGAGAATATGCTTTTTCAAGCATTTATGCTTGCAGGTTTTCAGGTGTCATCTTTAAGTCTATCAAATAGAAATTTTAAAGAACATATTCATTTCACTCTGAAGTAGTTTTCTCATAGTGGAATTATGTCCAAGAAATCTAATGGCTGGGTGTGGGGGGAAATGTACTCTTCCCACACTTATGTGTTTGAGTGATTCGCAGGAGGAAGGAGAGTTTGGCTCTGTCCTCACAGTGCTTTCATGGAACACGTGTTTCAGGGAAACTGATGGATGACCTTGAGTAAGTCACTCTTTATTACAGGCCCTGGTCTCTTCAAAGAACATTGATGAACAGGAATCAAATCCACAGAAATAAAAGGGAAAATTGCCACTGGCATTTATGCTTTTATTGTTTTCCCCATGTTTATAGATTAGTAGACATGTTGTTTAATACTTATTGAATGACCCTCTTATGTTGGGGCCTGTGGACATCATTGCCATGAGATGGGCACTACCTTGTGTTTGTTTAGCCAAATCACAATCTGTGGTACTTCATTTGAAATGAAACAAAGAAATCAAATAAACGACCACTGATAATAGATGTTTATCTGCAGGGACTGCAAATAGTTTACGCAATAGTCAATTTTACTAAGTGTACAAAAGCATATTTTGAGAGAAATAAAAACAAAAATAATACTTATCACTTTAAACCACAAATAGTTTCTGACCAACGCTGCAGTTGTGACTTTTATTATATTCTTTCCCCCAGATATCTTGTTGTAAACATTAAGAAAATTAATGCAAATATTTTGCGTGTACTTTCCTCTAAACATACACATTCTGAACATTTTCCAACTCTCAAGTTTTGCCTTCCACTTGAGAGAATAACAGAAGAAAATATACTAACTTGATAACAGTTAACTTTATCTTTGAATTGCAGTATCTGACAAAGGGAAATCATTTTTATCTCACGCTGGGTGATTTTATACCATCTGTAGCATTTAGTAAGATCTTGTTTGTTATTAATCCTGACAACATACTCTAAAAGGGAAGTTTTGTGGGTGGACTTTTTATTTTTACTCCACTTATAGATAAAACTGATAAAAAAAGATTGTGCCAAAAATAATGAGGTTCTCATAGAAGATTGAAATCTAAGACTAGGATGTATTAACTAGAACAAATAATTAGATACAGAGGTAAGTAAAGGTGATATAGAGTGGAGGAGGTTATATGGTAGTAAGGACAGTTAACTAGAGAGGGTGAATTGAGGCAAAGAAACTGGAAAATGGTTGATCTTTTAAGATGAATATTAACATCCATTTTCATATACTAACAAAAAGACACAGGATATAGGCTTTTAGTACATGCTTGGGACATTTTTTTTTTTAATTTGGAGAAATTGAATGTTTTAATTTCTTATTAATACATATCCAAGCTATATGTATAAATATGTATTTCTAATAGCATTAACATTTATGGTACAGGAATTTTTCTTTATAACCATTCTAGAGAACAAACTAAAATATTGTTTAATAGCATTCCCCATACGATTTTATATTCTCATCAAAGGTACTGATTTTCTTAAAAAGTTTTACCTTGGGAGAACAAAGATGGCCTAGCAGTTATATTGTCAACCTTAAGCGATTGTCCCATTTTATGTAAAATTCAGCCATCATGTAAACATAAGTGAACCCCAAAGTTACCAGGGCTGATAACTACAAAGAAAAAGCCTGGAATAATATTAGTGATATTAATGAACTAAAATGATCTTAAAAGTCACACAAATGAAGCTTCTTGTTAGATTTGATTTTCTAGATCATAGAATTTTTGGTTTTGTTTTTTTTCCCCTTGTTTGATGGTGATGCATTGTGTAATAAGCAATTCTTGGAAAACTCTTAAGTGTTACAAGTTAAAGCTCATTCTTATTGGAAATCTGCAGGTTATCAAACTTGCATCAAAACAGTTTACCTGCTGAGTTCTATGGTGTTGTGTTTAAATACTTCTGGGTGACAGTTTCCACTTGGATCTCTACAACTATTTCAATTTGAGAATTTTGTAATCATATTCTTTGTTTTCAAATCATTTTAACTCTGATTTTAGAGCAAGTTGTTTACATAGTATCAGCGATACACACTTAAAATAGTATATATTTTTTTAAGTTTGGGAGAAAAAAACCTGTCAGAAAATTGTGGGTGAGACAAATAGATGGAGTAGAAATCGCAAAAATAAACTACATCATGATGAAGTGCAAACAGATGTAAAAGCTCTAGTTCTCAAAAGACTGGGAGCAGAGGAATGGAAAGAAGTTGTTTATCAAGGATGATGATTGGGAAATATAGAAAAGACCATCTCATGAAGCAAAAAGAACATGGCCATTGAACCCATATTGAAGTTAGAAACACGCAGTGACATTTTTTTTTTTTTTCTTTTTTTGATACTGGGAATGAATGATGATTTGGGGGATTGACAGGTCTTAACTCCACCTTTACTGCTTATTGTCCCTATTCAGTTTTACGGTGACTTAGTGCCATAACTGTGGTGACATTTCTCTTCTGGTACCTCGAAAATATGGTAGTATATGCACGATTATTGCATTTTTAGGCCTTTGCATGAGTTTTTAAAGAGTATTCCAATTAACTATATGTTTATGATATGTAATCCTAGGACAATTTAGTTTTCTTTTTCATGGAGAAATACAGCATGACTTTAAATAAGTTTTGCTAAATAGTAAAATTGCAGCAGCCAGTTTTATTTTATACTGATTATGGCAACCCTGTGTATAGTGAATTTTTAATTAATATTTCTGAAATAAAGGAAAACATTATAATTTATGAACTTAGAGTTTCATTTATTCAAGTAAACTTTGCTGAACCCGTGTGTCTTGAGGAACTCTGTTAATCCATAATAAAATATAGCAGCCCTTGAGGAATTAGCAAAATTATATCTAAAGCATAAATAATAAAGCCAAAAAGCCTTTTGTTTTATTTATGCTATTCCCCTGCTTTCAGGCTTTTCTGTTTCTAAAGCATACAGGTAAGTTGAGATCCCCTCATTTTAATATCCATGATACCTTATTGTAGGACAGCATATTATTACTTTGACTGTAAACTGAAATTGCTGGATGAGGAATAATTTGTCATGTTGTCATTACTTAAGGAGTAGATAGTATTTAAATATTGACTTTTTCATACATTAACATGTGTTCTCATTCTCTAGGCATACGACTACTACTCCCCCCTACTTCCTCCCTTTTTTTTTTTTATATCACATGGAACTGTTGAGCTCGGGAGTGATTCTGTCTCATGCAGCTTAGGGATCTGAAATTTACATAAGGACTTTAATAGTAGCTTATGACACATGATATGACCAGGCTTTTCACTATTTTTTGCCATTTATTTGGCTTAAAATCAATGGAACAAACTGAACTTGGCATTACTATTTCTGTTCAAAAAGAAGAAAAATATGTAATTTAACTGTTTTTTATGTTTTGGTCTTGGCACTGTGGCTTTTGTTTATGGAAAAAGACAGGAGAGGAAAAAAGCATTATTTTAACTTCACATGATAAATAATCATATCAAACTGAGATTTCCTTAAAACGTATTTGTTTGTTTTTCTTATTACGATGAGTATTGCTAGTAATTCAGTGCAAGTTTGAAATGATATAATGGGAATACGCATTATAGGTTTAAGTGCATCACTAACATCATAACTTTATAGAGGTATTCCAGGAGAATTCATCTAGTTTCTGTACTTATTTATGAACAAGAGATGCTTATGTATTGTGGATGTTATTTCTTCTTGACAAATTCTATTAGCATAAAAGAAAAGCGTTAATATTTACTTGTAATAAAAGTAATAACATTTAACATTAAGTTCCTTTATAAGTGCTTTAATGGACATTATTAACTAATTTAAAACATCAACTATTCTTATCTGGAGTGAATTTCTGCCAATATTAATTCGGAAAAAATAGGGATATAAATAGCATCTATGGCTTCCAAATGTTTAAAAGACATTCTATGTTCATTATTTTAAGCACTGGTGGTTGTGGAACTTTTAATCAGTGGATACAGCATAGAAAGTAAATAATTTTTTGAGGAATGAACAGTGTTATATACATTATATGCATAGCTAGAAGCATAGGAGAGGCTCTCATTTGTTATACTAGATATCAAATGGTTGAAGCCGTCTCTCTTTTCGTGTGACACATTTCAAACATACAGCACAGTACAGTGAATAATATACAAAAGCTAGGTAGATTTAATGAATATTAAAATGTTCTGTATTTGATGTGGTATTTTGTTGATAGCTAGAAAATTGCGTAGAAAATCTCATTTTCATAATGTATACATTATTCCCATTAATAGATATATACTTTGTTAAATTTATTTTACGATGTTTGACCTTATGGGAATTTAGAGAATATGGGTAAAGAAGTAGTTTAGAGAGTATGGAAAAGAATTAGAGAAAATGGAAAGGATTAATTTTCAAAGAGATAAGCAAAATTGGTTGATGTTAATTTTTAATGGCTGGGTACATTGATAAATGTGGATACAAGTAATATCTATTTTAATACCACTTGGAAAAAGCTGACACATAGTCACCACATTAATGGACATGTATGTATAAATGGGTTATTCTAAATGCATGTGTTGTCATAAGCATGCCTTATATTAAAAATAAAATCATTATCTTTATGGAGATACGAAAAAAATGCAAGATATTTTATTAACATTATTCTTTTCCAATTATACTAACCTTGGTAATCACATTTAAAGTTTTTTTTTAAATCATGTTTTAAAAAATCATCCCTATAATGGTCACCAGATTAACTTCTTAATATCAGCTTCATTTAGAGAAACTATGAAATTGGAAAACTGATATTCTGTATTGCTTGCTCTGTCTTCTACAGATACTTTCTGTACATTGTATATAAATAATGTCTTTAAGAGGTTAAAAGATAAAGATATTCTATGTATTTTTATTTTAAAAATTCATTTAATTATTTATGAGGGAATTAGGGTTACAATAGTATATCTCTCTCTTCTTTCATAACCTTGTAAGGATTGTTCTATTTGCAGCAGAATAGTTCTTGCAGAACAAAATCATGGGATAAGAGAAGAATTGTAAAATTCATTAAGGCATTACCCCGTTTAATATTTTTATCATTAATTAATATGCTCAAAATAATGCACGTTTACATTTTGACATCAAAAAGAATATGTATCTAATGTATGAATGATAGAATAAGGATTTAGAAAGGTTTCTCATTAACCTTCAGTCAGAATATTAAACCAGGAAAATTCCAGAGGAGGAAATAAAATTTTGCACTTAAGTTTTTAATAAAAGTTCAGTATGGAAAGTACCTGCATGTTTTTTCATAAGCAAATGAAGAAACAAAAAGTAAGGTTTAAAAAATTTGGATTGACTGGCCGGGCGCGGTGTCTCATGCCTGTCGTCCCAGCACTTTGGGAGGCCGAGGCAGGCGGATCACGAGGTCAGGAGATTGAGACCTTCCTGGCTAACACGGTGAAACCCCATCTCTACTAAAAATACCAAAAAATTAGCAGGGCATGGTGGCGGGCGCCTGTAGTACCAGCTACTTGGGAGGCTGAGGCAGAAGAATGGCGTGAACCCAAGAGGCAGAAGTTGCAGTGAGCTGAGATTGAGTCACTGCACTCCAACTTGGGCGACAGAGCGAGACTCCATCTCAAAAAAAACAATAATAATTTGGATTGACTTCAAGCCCAAAATCATGTGGCTTTTCTAACAGCAAGTGGCACTTTGGGCTTCACTAACTAACACTAGTATTTATGGCATACAGAACAGAATAATAAATTCAATAAATTCTGCACTGGCCAGATGACCTCTGCAGTGTTGAATTCAGTTGTGAGTATATAATTTCAAGAAGATATTCAAAAGCTGATACACTCACATAAACAATCAATATATCTAGAAACAGTGTCCCAGATGAGGTGGAAGTTTAGCTTATGAAAGAGAACTTATGATGAAAAACAGAGGGAGAAAAACTGTGCTCTCTTAAGTTATCAACGCGGTGGCTCATGCCTGTAATCCCAGAATTTTGGGAGTCCGAGGTGGGTGGATCACTTAAGTCCAGTGGTTTGAGACCAGCCTGGCCAATATGGTGAAACGCCGTCTCTACTAAAAATACAAAAAATTAACTGGACGTGGTGGTGCGCACCTGTAATCCCAGCTACTCGGAAGGATGAGGCAGGAGAATCTCTTGAACCCAGGAGGTGGAGGTTGCGGTGAACCAAGATCATGCCACTGCATTCCAGCCTGGGCAACAGAATGTGACTCTGTCTCAAAAA
>NW_016809129.1:1168309-1297490 GCF_001698545.2 Rhinopithecus bieti | reverse complement strand
AAAAAAAGTATCAAGGGAGTGAAATTTTCTCTTTGTAGTTCTGTAAGGTGATATTTGGACAATGAATAGAACATAGAGCAGTCAGATTTTGCTTAAATATAAGGAAGACATTTCTAGCCATTCAAATTGATTTAAAAATAAAATAAGGTAGTGTTTTTTCTAAATATGAAGTAGGTTAAATGATTGTACACAGAGAAGTTTCTGTTAGAGTAGATCACCCAACTTCATAAGCGTTCATTTTATTGTTTCTGAACAGTGAAGAACAGACCAAGATATGAAAATCTTAATCTCCTAGATTGTTGTGTGTCTCAGTGTACTTCAGAGAAGAGTCCTGTAACTATGCTCTTCATTTAGTGGAAATTTCCAAATCTAAGCAAACCATGACTTTTAAGCTCAGATCTAGGCTGACTTCTGTACAGAGTAGAATTATCAGTTCCCCTTGAGGAGCTGTTTTTAAAGCAGTCATTCCTGTGGACTAGCAGTATCCATTCAGTATCAGCTAGTGAGCTTATTAGACATTCTGATGGACAATGTTTTAGATGAAACTAGAAAAGTCTTCCTTTTAAGAAGTTTCCCAGGTGATGCGACAAGTGTTCATGTTGTGATAGCATCAACTTAAATGTGTCAGTATGGATGATGATTGGAGTTTGGTACTTAAAGTAATCTTTGTATTACTTCTACCTGAAATTCTAGAGTTAGAGCTAAATTTCTTTACTACTTCATGTTTGTTCATCTATGAATTGTGGGAGCTTATACTGTAGACTGATCTCAGTCATTTATTCATTAGTATGGATGAAGGATAATGAGAATAATGTTTGATGAGGAAATGACGGAAAAGAAATGTGGGTACTAAGTACTGTGTTGAAAGACAGGGAAACAGCATTGAGGATTGATACAGGTCTCTCTTCTCATAGACTCTGGCACCACAGCAATAATATTGTAAACTCCAAGGAGAGCCATTCACACTGTAGTCTACATGAATGATGACCCCCTGGAGTTGTGCAGTGCACAACACTCACAACTGCATACTTGATCGTTTTAAACCCTTTACATCTACTTCTATACTTATAACAGAATTACTTCCAAAGCCTAAACTTGAATCCTATCATCCTGATTAACTATCAGAAAAACAAAACAAGGCCTGTTATTTTCTGACTCCTAGCTTTTCTACCAGTATCTTACCTCTCTATCTGAAGTAGATCAAATATCCTGTACTCTGGGTGGCATCATGTTATTTCACTCTTCTTTGCCTTTACAGTTTTTCAGCCTTTAATAAATCTTAAATCCCTCTTAAATACAACTGAAACATTATTTGAGTCCCAACTCTAAGTGCTAACTGTGTTTTTGTAACACATTTTACATCCATAATGTGTTTATCATAGAACTTAGAACACTATGCAAAGTTTCCCACTAGACTAAAGCTTCTGGTATCCAAGAAATACTTCATTTGACTCTCCAATAGTGATTGCCACCCGTAAGTTGTTCAGGAAATGTTGAATCGATGAATGAGAGAATGGGGCATAAAATGGGGAATTTGGGCACACAGAACTTTCATTTAACCTGCTTCTCTATTTGACTATGGTGTGGCCTTGCTTTTAATTAGAGAATAGCTGGAGTTGCAATCAGTGTTCATGCCAGCATGCTTTTTTAAAAAATGAGAATCAGTCTAACAGAATCTGAACTTTTAAAAACATCCTATTACTGATTATACATGGTGATAATATTTTCCAAATCATGGAGCTTCTACTAAGAAAAGGTATGAATAACCTTTTGTTCTGTAATGATTTTCAACAGAAATTATATTAGAGAAGGACAGTTGAAAGCCTTTTAAAATAAATTCAGAAAGTAATCCAAATCAAGTTTATAATAAACTGGTTCAGTGTATTTATTAAATGTATTTTAGTTAATTTTAATGAGGTACAAAATATGACCTGGGCCCAAAAAACTTCCCAGTAAAAATTCTAGAATGATTTTTTAAGATGTTACAAAATATCTTAGAATGTTAAAACAGAATATTTTATTAACTTAGAACTCTTCACTAAACTCCCAAATAAAAACCAGATCTTTCCACCTCAGTAACTAAAGTGTCATTAAACTTTATAATCCTTATCTAGTACCAAATCTACATTTATCTAAAGATTGACAATGTCGATCCTTCTGCATTTTTTTCCTATTTTCCTCGTGGATTAGTAGCATAGTTAGAATTTTTGAGGTTTCATGCTAAAATTTATGAAGGAAAATAAAATATATAATACCCTGTCACAGTAGCAGGGAATACTAAACATCTGTTGAAAGAATAACTTTGAGCAGACAAGTCATTTAAATATAAAATATGCAAATTATACAAGTGATTTTAGTGCTTTGAACAAGATTATTCACTGCCACGGTCCCTCCAATTCTTAAGTTCGCCCATGTATTTTATGTTTTACCTAGAATAAGTTATTTTTGTAAATGTATGAAATGCCAAATCAGAAATGTCAATATATAATATCTTCCCCCCATGCTGTACTGGTTGGTATTCATCAGTAACTACCAGTCAAATGACTAGTCAACATTTGTAAACACACTGAAATTTCCAAACTTGGGAGTTGGTTCATCTGAGACTAAAGTGCTTAACTGGTGATACTTGTGTCTTTTTTAAAACTGACTTTGATGGTAAGTTTTTCGTATTTTATAAATAATTTTTCATTGCTTCCTGTAACAAAACATAAAAGATTTAAAATAAAATACTTAAAACATACCTTGAATTAATTAAAAGAAAAGAAAGCAACATCAATTGAATATGTGTTTTTGCCATATATTGCGCTAAGTACTTTTTTCATATAATTTATTTTAATCTACAAAATAATTCCTGAGAATAGATAATTTATTTATTCGGTTAAGGTATTGGGACATGTCCTGTGTGTAGGCACAGTGCTGGTGGTGAAGCAGTTCCATGGGAAACAGGACAAATGAACTTTTGTTTCTCATGCAGCTCGTATTCTAGAATTCTAGATATTATTATTATACCTTTACCTATGAAGAGACAGACTTGAACAGTTGTTTTGACTTGCCAAAGTCACTGAGCTAGAAAGAGATAAGACTGTGTTCAAATGCAAGACTAAGATGCAAGACTGTGTTCAAATGCAGGCCAAATGCAAGAGGTGAGACTGTTCTAATTTGAAAAAACCACTTTTGTCTCTTCTGTGCTATATTCCCTTCCCCAAGATATATTTAAGATGTGATTTATCATGAAGCTATCCAAACACTTTACTATATAAGGTCAAAATTCAGTTTTTTATACCGATGCTAATTACGATCATTTAAAATAAATTCATTTTAATTTAATTACTTGTTAAACCTGAATTTTAATTAGAAACATAATCCCTATATTGTGATAGAGATTATAAATTGAGTCTCAGAAATTTAAATAGCTACAAGATCAATCTTCGAGTGTGGGTTTTCTAAACAGNAGTCTTGTAAATGTGCAGGAAGGAAAAAAAAAAAGACGCATTTCAGAATTGCTTTTCGGACAAAAAAAGAAGGAGATTTTAGCCCACAGAAATATAGCACCGCATTTTCTGCTTCCAAGCCTGCCTTTTGTAAATTAGATTTATTATGTCCAGTACATGAAGAAGTTCCATGCCAAACCTATATAGCTCTTTAAGCTGTCTACTTTACCACATTTGCAGCAGGACTGTTAAGTAAGTTAGTTTATTTGGAGTAGAAATTACCTCTGAATATGAACTTTGGAAGACTTCTAAAAGTGATATAACTTCTCATTTACCCAGCAGCAGTCCATGGGGGTAAAATTTACTATACCTTGTCTTCTTAAAGCTGCACATCTGTGAAAGCAAAAGGTTATAATTAAGTTTTTCTGGAATTTCATGAAATTACACATTTTAAAGTATAGTCCTGCAGGATTCCACACTAACTGAAATCAAAGACAGCCTGGTATAGTGGTGAAGGGAATGATCTTTGAAGTAATAAAAATTCCAAGTCCACCATTGAATGTACATGTGACCTTAATGAAATATTTAACCTTTGGAAGTAATGCTTTTTCCTCTAGAAAGTTAATCAGTATCTATTTTGAAAGTTTGTTCTGTGGATACAATACATTGGGAGACATTAAATTTAAAAGTATGTGGAATAAACACTCTCATTTAGATGATAGCTTTCATCATTATCATTATCATCACCATCACCATCAACACCATCATCTTGCTCCCACCACCACCAGCTCCACTTGTATATCATGCTATAGAAGTATGCTCAGTATGATGAGCCCAGGCCTTCTCTTCTCTGATCCTTCAGAAAATGACTACATGATGCCTTTGGGCCGTAGAGGATCAATTTACACGGTCACATTTGTCTCACTGTCCCTAATATAGCATTATGTAGCATTTTCTAATCTTTTTCTCCCACAAACAGCAAGATATCTCAATATCATCCTACAGTAAAGGGAGATGATACTGCCTCATAATCTCTTCTACCAAAATGGTTGTTAGCAGTATCCCACCATTACACAGATTTCATTCACACTCAAGAGATGGCATCAAAACCAAGCCCCAAATGGAAATATCTTCCCTCCAAGTTTCTATAAATGCCATTGGACATACTATATATTGAGTTATCTTTGATTACATGGGTAAAACAAATTATTTGTCTAAGTTGGAATGCCTTTTTTTCAAGTAATGTATGAGGAAGAACATAATATTATCCACAAAGTATTCCTCAGGAATTTTCAGTGGCAATACTCATTTTGACGTCCTATATCCTATATTTTATGAAACAAATTAAGACAAAGTCGTTCTTACTAAAATTGGATTTAACTTTTTAATCAACATCCTTATTAGTTGGCATCAAGCAAAATGTTAAGTAAACTTCAGCTTACCTAATTTATCTCTCTTATTTATCTAAGCCTTTCATTATGGCTAATATAGTATTTAAGTTATAAAATTAATTAAGATTAAGCTGTAAGAAAAAGTTCTGACTAAAATTAGGAGGGAAAATTAAAGCTCTGATTAAATGAACAATTGCAGAGAAATAAATTTAAACTCTAAGATAAATTTGCCTTGCAATTTGTTTTTGATGTACAATTTGTGTATTAGCTGATTAGGTAACTTCAAAAATCATCAGCTATCTACTGGTTACAATACAGGGAATATTTGGGAATCTGACCTATTAACACATAATTTAATAGGTGACACATATTACTCTCTAAGATTGTTTGGCATCATCTACAGACTTTCATCCAAGTGAAAAAGAGTTCTACTTCATTCTGAGTTAGGTCACAAGGTCCCGTTAATTTTAGCTGTTTGTAAAGTTTCATTGAGAGACTGTTCTTTCATCCTCCTATCTTTTTTTTAAGATCAGAGTACTTGATTTAATCTGACAAATGAGCTCAAGTTACAAATTATAATCTGGTAATATTTAGTTTCTTATACACCTGATTGAAAAGGGGTCTTTTTTTTAAAAAAAGTACCACAAAACCCAATGCAAAACAACTAAGAAATATGGTGAATATTTGTATATATACACAAAAAACTTATACCTAAAACCTATTTCTATATCTTAATTTGAACTTTTAAAAAAATTGATTAATTTTTGTGGGTGCATACTAAACATATGTATTTATGGAGTACATGAAATATTTTGATATAGGTATGTAATACGTAACAGTCACATCATGGAAAAAGGGGGTATCCATCCCCTCAAACATTTATCCTTTGTGTTAAAAAAATTCAGTTATACTCTTTTAGTTATTTTTAAATGTACAATTATTAATTTGCACTTTTATTATACTAATCTATGAAATGAATATTATTGAGAGAATTGCTTAAATTTTAGCATTACCAGTCTTTAAGTTTTCTAAATATGGTTTTGGAGTAAAATATTATCTTACCTTTCCAAAACAAGGAATTTGAAAACAAGATTAGTCTCAAGTATTGATTGAAATGTGAGTACTATTTCATATGTTAGAATTTTTATGTTATCTATTGAATATTAGATTGTCAGGAAATAGCAAAACTGACTAAAATAGAGATGTGAACTCCTGAAATAAAGAGTACTATATAGAACTAATTAAAAACAGAGGGATGAGTAGTTTGGCAGAAGAATTAAGATAACTGGAAAACAGGAAATAAGAATTGCCTTGGTCTTACACGATGTGTAAGGACTATATCCACTACTAGCAATAAACAGAAAACAGAAACTGACTTTCAGCATTAAGCATTCGCCAGTGGAAATGAAGTTAGACAGTTTTCACTTTAAATGTGCTCAATTTATGGATATTCACAGAAATATAATTTGTCAGGTAGAACAATTTTCTTGTCAGTTATGGAAAAGATATTGATAATGAGAATGTTATTTATCTTCTCTTAGCCACGTGCTATTACGGGCTCAGATTGGCTTTCTCATTTTTTAAATGGAATGTGTCCAGTTGTCAGAATACAAGATTCAGCAACCTAGAGAGGAACACAGCATTATACAAAGAAATAAAAGGATAAGTTGGAAACATGAAGTTTTTTTTTTTTTTTTTAACTAAACCAGATGAGGTCCCCCAAATACAATGAGGAGATTGAGGAGTTAGCACCCTGCAATGCATCACAGGTGCAGCAAATGCAATACCACTGTATTAGAAGTACATTAGAGGGGGAAAATATCAAATCTTCCCATGATAACAAGTAGGAACTGTAATAAAGACTACTCAGATTATATATGAACCACCCCCCCCCCCCCCCCAAGGAATTACAGCACAGTTTTCTAATTTTAAAGAGCTGGCTAGAGCCAAGTTACGTAAGTAGGTGTGAAACTGTGGTGCTTTGGGCGCCCAGTGACTAGGTCAGCATGGCCAAGAGCAGCATTCTAGAGCACGCAGTCCATGTGGGTCAAGAGTGCTGAAATATGATGAAATGGTGGGTTAGGTAGGAATCACTGATACACACCTCGTTTGCCCTGCTAAGGACCTGGGAATTCACCTGGTAGATAATAAAGAACAATCAAAGGACTTTAAGTAAAGAAGGTTTGCTACATTTAATGCCCCTGTCCTCACAGTGTTATTGAACTGTCAAGTAATGTCAACACACATTAAACTGAACTGCATATTCAGTTTAATGTGTGTTTTTGTATAATTTGAACAAGACTGGAAACCAGGAGACCTGAACTCAGATTCCAGCTGGTGTAGCCCCAAAATGAGCTGGGTAATCTTGGAGCAGTCAAATAATCTCTTTGTGTTCATTATGTTGAACTAGTCAAATAACATCTTTATGTTCCAGTTTTGTAAAATTTTTAAAAATAATGAATCCAGCTTGGATTACCTCTACTATCTCTTCTTCCTTTATTTTGTGGTTGTGTTCTGTGACACACAAATGGAATTTAACACATTCAGGAAATGTACAGTCATTTTATTTACCAAACACGGGGCGGGCCAGGGGGAGAAGCATTTGTTTTTTTGTATAATTCAGAGAAAACTGTTGAAAATATAAAGACAATTGAAGTAGTAGTTTTCAAAAGATGGGAAGAAAGTAGAGGTGTGAATTCAGAAACAAACTAGTAACAAATGTAGGTTTTGAAAAATTTACCAGAGTGGGAGAGGGGCAGTCCTGTGAGAATTCCACTCATTTTGTTACATGTTCCAGGGAGAAACTGGATAGGTTAGGGTCAATGGAGTCAGAAGAAATTCTTAAAGATTCCTTGTGCATTAGGTTACACTATTCCAAGAGAGTACAAGGCAGGAGTTAGTCTAATATGCTCCCCAGAGAAAGCTTCATAAATAAGCTATATTCTTTATGATCTTTATTTTCAATTCAAGGACCGTGTCAGGATAGACAAGGTGGTACTGCAGTATTAAACAGACCCCGGTTCCCAAAACAGTGAGGTTGATTCGTTGCTCCATGCTGGGTAGGGCTCTGTTCTGTATCGCCCTTACTCTGAGACAGAGATGATAGAGCAGCCGCTGCCTAAGACATTATTAATCACAGTGGCAGAAGAAAGGAGAATTCTCTTGGGTATGGCTTTGGCAGTTAAGTGTCACATTCTGGAGTAATACAACTAATACATGAACTGCACTGAATTAATTTTAAATGGAGCTATGTTTTTGAGAGTATTATACTATGAAAAGAACACCATACAGTACCTAACACCACTATTAAACTCCTAAAGACTTACATATAGGAAGTGATTAAATGAAACTGTAAAGCCCCCAGGGCGGCATCCTTTCCAATACTCACTTTATAGGTGATCATAGAACACCTACACACATACACACACATGTAGTACTCACTAACGCACAGGTGGAAAATAGGATCATCACAGTAAGCACTGTCATTTGAAAGAGAAGAAAAGAACTCACACCATCACTAACCTGAAGCAATACCAAAATCTTACTGGGAGGCTATTTTAAAGTCCCTTATCCTAGGGCTAGATATATTTTTAAATTATTATTATTAGATCTGGTTCTGCTTCCTGGGAGAAGGCCTCTGTCTATCCTTCTCTGATCCCCTGGTCCCACTCTCCCTGGTCTCCCTGATCTGATTATCTTCTATGATCACCTATAAAGTGAGTATTGGAAAGGATGCCGCCCTGGGGGCTTTACAGTTTCATTTAATCACTTCCTATATGTAAGTCTTTAGGAGTTTAATAGTGGTGTTAGGTACTGTATGGTGTTCTTTTCATAGTATAATACTCTCAAAAACATAGCTCCTTTTAAAATTAATTCAGTGCAGTTTTGTGTGCTAATAACTGCATCAGTTTTTTTTTTTTTTTTTTTTTTTTTTTTTTTCCCTGGATGTACTTTTAATTTGCTGTATTTCTGTGTCCTTAAGCATTGTGCTTCTCACTCCCAATTTAGGTGATGATAATTTCAGGCTGTCAGGCTTTGCTGGGAAAACCTAGAAGATTTTCCATGAGAAGAGAAGTTTTAGTCTGTTTTCCTTGAGTTATTTTATCCAACTGAAAACATACATTGAGTACTATAACCTTAATTTGATTTTGCTCTTAAACACTTTAATCCATTCAGAGGATTTGTAACAGGTGTGGTGACCACCTCTTGTTTAACCCTTACTGAGGCTGAGTTAAAATATGCATTTTTAGCTCAGTGCCCTTCTCAGTTAGTTCTTCTTCTATTTAAGAAGGGAAAGCAGTTGCCTTTTCCCTGTTCTTGGACCTTTCTATTCCCTTTTTTTCATCCTTGCAAACCAATCTAGTCTTTTCTGAGCTAATTTGTCTCTTATACCTTGTCAAATACAGCTCACAGTAACCAACAAGTGATACTTACATCCTGCTGTCCATTCTCTCTGGTAGAGCTACAAGTCCATTGGGTCCTTCATCTACCTTCGAAATATTGCAGACAGCGGTGTTACCATATGCTCCTTCTCTGTGTCACATAAACCACCTCTTTCCAGCCACTAATGCCAGGTTCCTGAGTACTAGCTCTCAGGCCCCTCCCCCATTACCTCATGTAGTTGGGATACTTTACAGCAACAGCCCACTCTGGGTACCAGTTCTGAATATCTTTCTACTCCACAATCAGCAGTATATGCAATGATTCAGAGGTGCACCTTAGGTAATGCTTTGGTAAAAATGAAAAGTTCTTAGGCTCAATCAAAGGGATTGAGAGAAGTCTAAGAGACTGCAGAGAAAACAATTGAAGAGCCATGTGTTACAGAAATTGGAGTGGGAATGAACTCTCACAGAAAGAAAAGTACCAACTGAAAGGCTGGTCCAGATTTGATTAATTCACAAAGAAAATTACAAACACTTTAGGAAAACAGCCTGGTATTTGGGATGTACAAATGAGACCGTACACGTTAGATCAAAATCTGATAAATATAAAAACAAATATAAACATAAACTATAATCAATTAAAATTGTATAGTTAGCATCAGAGAAGTATCTATTTAATTAAATTAAATTCACCTTTGCCCATGATAGATTAACCATGTAACAAGCCACCTCTTAGGAGATTCGGTGGCAGTTAAAATAGTCTCATGCCTTGGGGGTAGAGAATTGTGAGGAGGGAAGAAAGATTCGCTGGGTAATTCCTGTAGGGTTCAAAAGACATGGCTCCTTACCGCAAAACTTACAACTTGGATTAAAAAATAATAAGGCACACAAAAGTTAGGAAGACATTTTAATGGTCTACTATTGACTACAGTAGATGGAAGTTGAAGAGGAGAAAAATCTGTATAGACTGAAGCCTTCAGGGATGATTTCATATAAACTGGTGGCTTTAAAGGATACAGAAAACTTGTTTGGGGTGGAAGAGAAGAAAAGGCTACTTCAAAATTCAAGTCATAACCACACTGGTAATATTAAAAATATTCTCGGGTCCAAAAGCATTTAGTCAAATTAGGACTGTGATCATAGCAATCAATGAACTAGTGTGCATTTTGACAAGCAAAGTCTTTCTGATTCTTTTCTGTTTCTCCTTCTATTGATCATGGGGCTAGGAAAATTGCTACAAATTATATTTTGCTATTTATTTTTTGTGACATCAAGAGCAATAATGTGTGCTAAGTCGGAGGAATAAATGTGCAGCCTAGTATTAAAGTAATGCTCCTTCGCCCCCTCTGCACACTCGCATGTTGCTTTCCTAACACGCAAATATGCAAACGTTTCCTAAAAGTGACAGCTAATGGTATAAATTAACCTCTTGAATCTGGCATTTTCAAAACTACTGTAGCACAAAAAAGATAGTGGTGAAATATGAATAGTAAAGGGAAGAATGACATGTCCTCTGCCTGCTTTCAGAAGCAAATGGAGGGTTTCACTATCAAGAAAATTATAGGCTCTAGCTTTGTTTAATTACTGAGATTTTCAAACAACCTTTCTTACAATGAACTAATTTGGTTTTGAGGGAAAAAATAGCAGAAGACAGTTCTTTCTAAATTTTGTTTTAAAATTATGAAAAGCACTCAGAACATTGGACTTAATCATTAACAGAATAAAGGCAAACTAGAAATGGTTTATATAGTTTAATAGGAGAAATGTATTAAATTTAACTAGAATAGCGAGTAAAAACTTAATGCCAAACAGAATGCTTTTTACCCCAAATTCTCAGACTTTCATGGCTTTGAGGTAAAATAATGGATTTTGGTTTTGGTTTTGTTTTGTTTTGCTAAAGGGCCATGAAGCAGCACATAACTAAGTAATATTGATACAGGTTGTTGTATGAGAAAGTTGTAAGGAACTAAGAACATGCTTCATGGTTTAGAACCAACTGTCTACTACTACCTCACCAATTACTTTTTTTTCTTATGTTAGAATTCGTTGTAAAGCCAGTTGAATACGTCCAATAGATGTATTTGCAACATTATAGACTTTGCAATTTTTTCTTTGTTTGAAATTGAGCTGTGGTATGTACATGTACATAGATTTCTAAATGTAATCTATGTAAACTGTGGAACACCAGAATTATAAAATTGGGCACAACTTTGTTGACTACCAGGATAATGAAAAGAAACTACTTTCAAAGATTTAATTCTACATTCTAAAATATGTATTGTGTTATTTAGTTGTTTNTGCAGGTTTCTTACATATGTATACATGTGCCATGTTGGTGTGCTGCACCATTAACTCGTCATTTACATTAGGTATATCTCCTAATGCTATCCCTCCCCCCTTCCCCCACCGCATGACAGGCCCCGGTGTGTGATGTTCCCCACCCTGTGTCCAAGTGTTCTCATTGTTCAATTCCCACCTATGAGTGGGAACATGCGGTATTTGGTTTTCTGTCCTCACGATAGTTTGCTCAGAATGATGGTTTCCAGCTTCATCCATGTCCCTGCAAAGGACATGAACTCATCCTTTTTTATGCCTGCATAGTATTCCATGGTGTATATATGCCACATTTTCTGAATCCAGTCTATCATTGATGGACATTTGGGTTGGTTCCAAGTCTTTGCTATTGTGAATAGTGCCACAGTAAACATACTTGTGCATGTATGTTTATAGCAGCATGATTTATAATCCTTTGGGTATATACCCAGTAATGGGATGGCTGGGGCAAATGGTGTTTCTAGTTCTAGATCCTTGAGGAATTGCCACACTGTCTTCCACAATGGTTGAACTAGTTTACAGTCCCACCAACAGTGTAAAAGTGTTCCTGTTTCTCCTCATGCTCTCCAGCACCTGTTGTTTCCTGACTTTTTAATGATCACCATTCTAACTGGTATGAGATGGTATCTCATTGTGGTCTTGATTTGCATTTCTCTGATGGCCAGTGATGATGAACATTTTTTCATCTGTCTATTGGCTGCATAAATGTCTTCTTTTGAGAAGTGTCTGTTCATATCCTTTGCCCACTTTTTGATGGGGTTGTTTGATTTTTTTCTTGTAAATTTGTTTAAGTTCTTTGTAGATTCTGGATATTAGCCCTTTGTCAGATATGTAGATTGCAAAACTTTTCTCGCATTCTGTAGGTTGCCTCTTCATTCTGATGGTAGTTTCTTTTGCTGTGCAGAAGCTCTTTAGTTTAGATCCCATTTCTCAATTTTGGCTTTTGTTGCTGTTGCTTTTGGTGTGTTAGACATGAAGTCTTTGCCCATGCCTATGTCCTGAATGGTACTGCCTAGGTTTTCTTCTAGGGTTTTTATGGTTTTAGGTCTGCCATTTAAGTCTTTAATCCATCTTGAATTAATTTGTGTGTAAGGTGTAAGGAAGGGATCCAGTTTCAGCTTTCTACATATGGCTAGCCCGTTTTCCCAGCACCATTTATTAAATAGGGAATCCTTTCCCCATTGCTTGTTTTTGCCACGTTTGTCAAAGATCAGATGGTTGTAGATATGCGGTGTTATTTCTGTGGCCTCTGTTCTGTTCCATTGGTCTATATATCTGTTTTGGTAGCAGTACCATGCTGTTTTGGTTACTGTAGCCTTGTAGTATAGTTTGAATTCAGGTAGTGTGATGCCTCCAGCTTTGTTCTTTACTTAGGATTGTCTTGGCAATGCAGGCTCTTTTTTGGTTCCACATGAACTTTAAAGTAGTTTTTTCCAATTCTATGAAGAAAGTCATTGGTAGCTTGATGGGGATAGCACTGACTCTATAAATTACCTTGGGCAGTACAGCCATTTTCACGATATTGATTCTTCCTATCCGTGAGCATGAAATCTTCTTCCATTTGTTTGTGTCCTCTTTTATTCCTTGAGCAGTGGTTTGTAGTTATCCTTGAAGAGGTCCTTCATATCCCTTGTAAGTTGGATTCCTAGGTATTTTATTCTCTTTGAAGCAACTGTGAATGGGAGCTCACTCATGATTTGGCTCTCTGTTTGTCTGTTATTGAATAGGAATGCTTGTGATTTTTGCACATTGATTTTGTATCCTGAGACTTTGCTAAAGTTTCTTATCAGCTTAAGGGGATTTTGGGCTGAGACAATGGGGTTTTCTAAATGTACAATCATGTCATCTGCAAACAGTTTGACTTCCTCTTTTCCTAATTGAATACCCTTTATTTCTTTCTCCTGCCTGATTGTCCTGGCCAGAAATTCCAACACCGTGTTGAATAGGAGTGGTGAGAGAGGGCATCCCTGTCTTGTGATGCCTGGCTATTTTTTTTACTTTTTAAATTTTTTTGTAGAGATGGAGTTTCACCTTGGTCAGGCTGGTCTCAAACTCCTGACCTCAAGTAGTCCACCCGCCTCAGCCTTCCAAGTTTCTGGGAGGCTACAAAATTATTTTGATGGAAATAACACATGCTGAGTTATTAATAATTATAGTTTAAAATATTACAGGATATTATAATAAAATCATAGTGATAAAATATATATGCTTATATAGTAAATAATTAAACTTAGAATGGTTTGTCACCATGGATCCATGTTACAACCTAGACTCTGAAACAATATTTATTGCAACTACAGATATTGATATTCATAGGAATATGTTTTGAGATCATAGACTTTTATTTTGTGTTTGGTTTTGTCTATTTGTAAATGGAAACATTTATTTTTAATGTGATTCTTGATTGCACTCAGAAACAAGTGCACTGGTGGTGTGAATTTATGATGGAGTACAGAGGTGACAGAATAAAGGGCAATGCATTTAGAAACAGCATTCTCCCACAATCCCACAATCTTAATACGTAGAAGGTAAAAAAGCTAATTTTAGAAATCACTGAAACTTAACTGTTCTTGAAAAACTACTCCTTAAACAAACTCTTGAATTCCAAGGAACAATTTAAAAATTACAGACTGATCCCCTTATCCTTCACTTTTTTCCTTCCCCCACTTGTCAGATATCTGGCTTTCACTTATAACTTGTCCAAATTCTACTCAGTTCAGTCAAGCCCCTGCCCAGAAACCTGGTTAGCTGCTTTGTTTTCTCTCAGAACTCAGGTTCTGAAATACTCCCCTCTACCTTGCCTTGTTCATAGAGTGAGTTTTTGAATATAAATAAAAAACTACACATTGGGTACAGTATGCACTTCTCTGGTGATGGGTGCACCAAAATCTAATAAAAAAATCAGTTTTGTTTTAAAACTTTATTTTAAAATCATTTTAAATCTCTCACAATTTCTGTAGTTTCAGTGAATAAAGAGTTTGGAATTAGGGGGTCATGAAGTTTAACTACATAATTTTCCCAGTGATTTCTAGACTGCCCTCAAGGAGTTGTTTTATTTGCCCTATCTTAATTCCTACTGGTGATTTCATTAGGAATGAGAGGGTTTTGATAAGAATAGCTTCAAACTGGATTTCAATTATGAGATGGTACTTTGTAGAAGCTAATGGTTAAGAGCACAACAGTCTGTAGAGTTGCAGACTGCCTGGGATTACATCCAAACCCCATCACTTACTAGATGGGAGACCATGGGCAAGTTACTTAAACTCTGTGAGCTAATCTGTAAAATACCTATAATATTAGTCCCACTTTTCTGGATCATAAGAGGACTAATGAAATAATCTATAGAAAGGGCATAGACTGGTCCTTGGCATAAGATAAACCCTCAACAAATATTCATTTTTATTTAATTTACTGTTACTAATTGGCTTTTTTCATAGATCAATGAAAATTATTTTAAGTAACTAATGTACCTACTTTCATTTTATAGTCTAGAAATAGTAGGAAAAAAATCACAAATGATAGGAAATGTGTATTAATTCTATCATAGAACTGGAAAACTGTTCCATTTCTATGAAAATTGGGAAGTACAAAGAGTTTGACTGATGAGGACAGAACTAATGCTGATTGGTGAAGGTAGGTCTTGGCTCAGGTTTAGAGAGAGCCATCTAATGACCACCACCTTCAAGTTGTAGATGCACCTACTGTGTGAAAGGTGAATTCCTTGTTGCTTTCAATAAAGGAGAATGCAGAGAAAGACTGGTCATGCTCTTCAGCAATGTGGGACACCTAGGAAGTGTCTCTTGTCAAAGACACAATCCTTGATTTTGGAGGTCCGGAAATTCATTTTGTGAGGTAACCTAGAAAATTAAAGTCTGAAATATTAGCTCATTAGAGAGTTACAAAGGAGTGAGATGAAACTTTGTCAACTCAAAAAAACATGATAGGTTTGTCAGAAAATTACAGATTGTGATCAATTGCCCAGGGCATTCCAACAAGCAGTACATGACACCACTCAGAATCTCAAACTGTTGATCAGAGAGATGTAAACGTTAAATGAATGTTATGCTCTGTAAGTCTCATATCTCTAGAATGTTTCTATTTATAAAGTTTAGTAGCATTTTCCCCCAATATCAGAACCTCCTTTTTACCAGGACAGGATTTATACACATTGATTTTCCTTGGGGGTTGGCAACCTGTATTTTTAATGTAATGCAGAGTGCCAGAGTATTGATTAAAATATTTTATTTGTAAAAAAATTGACTATAAGACTGCTGAATAACTTCTATTGTCCCTTTATTACATTACAATCCTTTGGAATAACTCAGAAGACTATGGCTATGAATTTGAGATGTTTTATTTTGACCCAAACTCAGGTTCATTCTTGGGCAAGATAAGGCCTGTTCTGTAAAAAGTATCCATCTCAAGTGTGCCGTTAATATTCAGAATGTCTTCCTTTTCTGGCAAATTTCATTTTTTTATGTCCTTGCTTTCCTTGCCCTAAAAGCATGCTACCTGTTTTCTGGGCAGTTTTACTCTCTGTTCCCTTGATTTTGCTGTTATTATAAGAAAAATAAGTTTCACTTAAAGGTAGTTATGATTAGGCAAGGCACTCAGAACATTTTTCACTTCTTTGTTTCATTTGATACACTGTAGAAAATATGTTAGACCTTTTTGCTCATTAATAAAAGCTTAAAAGTACAAATCTAATAGTACCTCAATCTTGTTCTTTCTCTAGTTGCTAATTTGACATTTTGACATTTTCCTCTGCCCAATTATGTCAGAGAATTTCTCATTCTGTATCCCTAAGCCACACACAGCTCATAAAAAACAGTAGTTACCAAGTGACAGGTGTTTTTGGAAAACTTGCTTAGTTTATACGTTCAGAGAAGACATTGCCTCTAAATCAGCAGCTACTAATGACCTTTTGTTCCAGGGAGTTGTTAGAGATCCAGATGAAGTCCTGTAATTGAAACATAACTTAGCCCAGAGTTGGTATTTTCCAAACATACTTTGTTGAGTTTTTGTCTCTGCCCTAAGCATTTATTCTTGGAATTTTCAAGATTCACCCAGTTTCAACAATAGGTTATTCATTTTCTTGCCTTCTCTTCCCATTCTCATGTTCTGCTTTAACCAAAACAACATAAGTTATTGAATATCATATAATGCTACAGTGTCAACAGGCCTGCGTTTCATTCTGTCCTCACCATTTGACAACGGAGTGACATTTAGTAAGTAACAAAACCTCTGTGAATCTGAATCTCCATATGTAGATGGTAATAACAATCCCACTTATCAAGCTTTTGTTCATTATTAAATGAGATAATGTGTGAAAATGTCTAGCATGCTACTAGACAAATGGCATATGTTCAATAAATCCTCTTTGTTCTCCTTCAGCCTTAAGTTATCTTTTAAGTACTATTTTTTTTTTCTTTCTCTAGTAATGATATTTCAGTTTTGACTTTGGCTCATACCTTTTCCTTTCTATGTCTTCACTGTGCGTGCCTTGCCTTTTCCTCTTTCCTTTCTTCCACAGACATATACTGAACACTCAATACTATGCTAGACACTGCAGGTACAAAGACGAATGATACTATTGATGGAGTTCATGGTGTTATGGGAGAATGGACATGCACAACTAAATGTAGAGTTTAAAATGAGGACAAGTGTACTGGGCATTTGCAAAGCAAAACAGGTTATCAAAGGCCTCCTGGAGGAGGGTAATAGCTGGAGTAAACCTTTAAGGGTGGGACTAAACCGGTGCACAAGGGAGTATGTCTTCTGTATAAAAGGAACATGTTCCAAAAGCAAAAAGGCAAGAAACAATCTGTTAAGAAGAAACCACAAAGATTTCCTAAGAAGAGAGAATGGCATGAGTTAAGATGGAAATGACTGGGAAAGGAGAGTTAAGTCATAGAGGGTCTGGGTTTAGATATGAAACCCTCTCCTTTAAAGTTAGTCTGAGCAAACTTTCAAATTATACAGCACTCTTATTATTTCTTCTCACCTCCACCAAACCTCTCACGTGTCTTTTACTGTCTTAGCTATTTCTCCTAGTGGGACTGTGTCATGTTCCTCATGTAAGTTGGAGTAGGATTAAAAGTTTATTAGATAAAAAAGATTTAGTATTAAAGTGACATAGTCATATATGTACTTTAAAATCACTTCTCTGACTTATAGGATGAAGGAATTTTCATGAAAAATTTCGATTCTGTGTGAAGACGTCTCTGCTAAAACTTTGTTTAACTTGAGGAACTCAGAGCTATGTGAAATTTATGAGGAATTACAATTGGAAAATAATGGTTTTAAAGGTTATTGTTAATATTAGAATGTTTAACTTAAAAAAAAAGTGAAAAAGCAAAACTTAGGAAAGATGAAGCCTTAGGTCTACAACAATGTAACTAAGCAGTCCAAGGTTGCTTAATACTCACTACTTAGCCTTATCTTTAGTTTGATACATAATATTGTTTCTCAAAAATCTTTTGCACTTATAGTGATCTAAATAGGAAGGATCAGTAATATATAGAATCTCATTCAGATACGTATTTTTTTTACCTTCAGGAGTAGTCCATTTGGTTGGCTTTTAATAAGGCCATTTTACTCTTTGCTGTTAATTGTATTTGCTCATTTGAAGGAACAGGCTAGGTGTTGTATTTATCTTTTCCCTTATAAGGAAAAAAGTGACAGTAGGCAATAAATAACTTAAAATTGTTAGGCTCTGCTGGTCGCAGTGGCTCATTCCTGTAATCCCAGCACTTTGGGAGGCCGAGGCGAGCATAATAGGAAGTCAGGAGTTCAAGACCAGCCTGATCAACATGGTGAAACCCCGACTCTACTAAAAATACAAAAATTAGCCAGGCGTCGTGGTTGCGTGCCTGTAATCCCAGCTACTCAGGAGGCTGAGGCAGGAGAATCGTTTGAACATGGGAGGCAGAGGTTGCAGTGAGCCGACATCATGCCACTGCACTCCAGCCTGGGCGACACAGCAAGACTCCGCCACAAAAATTAAAATAAATAAATAAATAATTAAAATTACTAGACTCTTCTATACTATGCACAAATATTGGGATGAAATGTTTTTTAAATTAGGACTTCTGGAAAAGATTTGTGTCTCACAGTGTTTCTTCTAGAATTTTACTGTTTCTTTCACAGAGAGTACCAACATTCAGTTGACCTGTTTGTCTTTTGTTCAGTAATACAGAAAACTATATTTTTATGGAATATATCTAAAGCAAAATAGCTTAATAACTCTATCATCTGATTTCAACTTTGGAAAATATGTAAATGTACATCTAAGCTTCTAGTGAATGGTTGAAAGAAGTACATATGGTATGTAAGTTCCTAAGCCAATGGATTCAGCCTAGGGCAGCAGACCTGTTCCCAGCATTTTAACACTGGGTGTTTATTTACAGTCATGAAAGTGAGAATGTGTTACATCAGAAGTTAGATTAATAGTTTTCTTTAACACCTCTACTTTCACAATAAATGTGCTTCAAGTCCTGACATACAGATAGAGAAAGGCTTTCAAGTTGCTTTTTAATGTGATGATCTACACAACCTCTAACTGGAATTTGAAAGCTGGGGCCAAATACCACTGCAGCTCTGATGCTAAAGCTGTTTCTTAAAATGAAACAGACAAAAAAATAGAGAAAATCTTTTTTAAAGGCTGCTTTGCTCCTCTCCTTCTCCATAACTAAATGTTAGAGCTTTCTGCTGGGGAGGGGAGAGCAAAATTGGAGGTGGAAGAGAACCATGAAGAAGGCGGTAGGGGCAGTTGTTTTTCTGTGCCTGCTGACGTCAACGAAATTGCCAGATGGCATCTGAATGCTTTGCAAAAAGACAGGAGCCTTTTATTACAGCTGTCACATGGGGTTTCATTCATTTGCATTCCCAGAAGTGGTCTAAAGCTTTCCCTAATGTAGGAGTAATGAGGGCTCTGTACCTTCAGAGACCCAGAGGGCCTTTTGTAGGATGTTGTTACTTTAAGTGGCTCTGATAAGGGACACAGGCTCAGAGAATGCTATGTTTCACTGTCAGCTTCAGAGGACCATAAACTACTCAGCTTCAATTAGGACTAAAATGTGATCATTCAAAAAATATTCTCTCCAGAAGGACTTTCATGGATCCTGACAGTGGCGGAAACACACTCAGGGGGACCTGAAGGGTCTAGCATGGCAGCGGTGGGCTACAGAACAAAAAGACAGGTTCCATGAATTGACCCCAAGACTGAAAAATAACCAGTGCACCGCAGACCTGAGCATACTACAAACAGCTTTGCTCTCACCATTTTACCCCATGCTGCCTTGTCAGCCCCTCCTCAGTTTGGGGAAAAATGGACCTTTTCGAAAATCTGGGGTCCTATATGTGGGAGAAAATGAAGTTGAAATGCCAAGAGCTGCTCTTAGAAGCTGACCCCAGGGCCACACTCTCAGGCCAGGATGACCTGTCCTGTGTATACCGCAACCCTTCCCATTGTCAGAAGTTTTCACGTTTTACTTATTTTTTGCCTGGAATTTGTCAAGCTTTTAATTCATGGGGTTATCAATATTTTATTTTATTTATTTTTTTGAGACAGAGTCTCGCTCTGTCGCCCAGGCTGGAGTGCAGTGGCGCGATCTCGGCTCACTGCAAGCTCCGCCTGCCTCCTGTGTTCACTCCATTCTCCTGCCTCAGCCTCCCGAGTAGCTGGGACTATAGGCACCCGCCACCTCGCCCAGCTAATTTTTTAGTGAAAATGGGGTTTCACCGTGTTAACCAGGATGGTCTGGATCTCCTGACCTCATGATCCACCCGCCTCGGCCTCCCAAAGTGCTGGGATTATGGGCATGAGCCACCACGCCTGGCCTCAAGTATGTTCTTTTCATAATGTACTTATTTCTGGGACTGTTAATTGAATAAATTGATTTGTAGCGCAAATTGGAAATTGAAAAAAAGGTATAAAGTATTTACACCAGAAACAATGTTTTTGCCATGGTTGCTGTAAATTATATTGTTCATGGTAAGTAATTTGACATATTAAGCGTGACCTAAGCTGTGTTACCCAGGTTGTTTTCTTCCTAACCTTCATCTGAAATCAATGACATGATGACTAACAGAATTAGAAGGTTTGCTGGCAATAGGTCTGTGCATTGTGCTGAGATAACAAGCATCAAGTATACCAAGAGCTTTGGAGCCTGGAGACCAGGGAAACTTAAAAATTAGTTCACATTGCCAGGCGCGGTGGCTCATACCTGTAATCCCAGCACTTTGGGAGGCTGAGGCGGATGGATCATGAGGTCAGGAGATTGAGACCATCCTGGCTAACACAGTGAAACCCCATCTCTACTAAAAACACAAAAAAATTAGCCAGGGGTGCTGTCAGGCACCTGTGGTCCCAGCTACTCAGGAGGCTGAGGCAGGGGGATGGCTTGCACCTGGGAGGCGGAGCTTGCAGTGAGCCAAGATCGCCCCACTGCACTCCAGCCTGGGCGACAGAGCAAGCCTCTGTCTTAAAAAAAAAAAAAAAAAAAAAATTACTTCACATGAAACATTCCTAGTTTCAATCTTATGCCTGCACTGACTGTCATAATAGGTTACCTACAGTGCAACTATTCCATGCTCCAAATGCATACATAAGCTCAGCCGTGGAATATTTTCCAAATGTAAATAGTGGAACTGCTGGTGAGTGTATTCATGTCATTCTGATTTCTCTTTCTGATTCTACATCAGGGTCTGGGGAGATTTAGGAGGTGATGGTGAAGATTATAAAATTTCAATAAGCACATTCCAACTGCCTCTGACCCCTTTTTCTTCTCTCAACTGCAGGGGAAAGGGGCACAATGAGTGTCTCGTATTTAGGAGCAAGGTCCAGACCTGAGTGAGAGGTGGCATGTGGTCAGTTCCAACATCCAAGAATAGTCTAGAGGAGAAAGGACATATCAAGAAACGCAATTCCCAAGATCGCGCCACTGCACTCCAGTCTGGGCGACAGGGCGAGACTCAAAAAAAAAAACAACAACAACAACAAAACAAAAGAAACGCAATTCAAGCTGGGTGTGGTGGCTCAGGCTTCTAATCCCTGCACTTTGGGAGGCTAAGTTGGGAGGATCACTTGAGCCCAGGAGTTTGAGACCAGCCTAGCCAATATAAGGAGCCCTCATCTTAACCGGAAGAAAGGAAAGAGGAAAGGAATGGAGAGGAAAAGGAAAAGGAAAGAAAGGAAACAATCTAAATGGTTAGAGTGGTAGGAATTTTAAAAGGCAGCAGGCACACATTTAAATTATACCCTCCCACCCCAGACGGTATGAAGATATGCATACAAAATGGAAATTAGAAATGAATTCATGAATAAATGTTTCACCTCAGGTATACTTGGACCTAAATCCCAAGAGCATGTAGGTGGTGGTGGGTCTGTGACGTGTGTTTCATGTTTCTCCAAGAATAAACCTTAGGAAAGCTGTAGTGATAATAGCATTGTCCTACTTTGCATGTCCTAGCTCCCTGTCCACTTTGAAAGTGCAGAGCACTTGTACCAGGCATAAGTATTGCCATTGTTGATAGTATAATGGTTGTTACTATCATCACTACTCTGATATGTTAAGGTTTGCCTGAACATGAATTAAAACAATGTGTTTCTGAGTGTAACTACAGGTGATAGACCTTTCTGGCATATTATGCCTTTCCCCCTAAAGTCCTAAAACAGTAAACCTAGGTCTCTTTTATGTCTCAGCTACAGAAAAATAATATTTTGTTAATTCATCTCCTTTAGCCACAAAATAAGTTTTTGATTGTACAGTAATATAGTATATTTCATATGTTGGACAGTGCTACAGTTCAAGGACAGTATAAAGCCAATGTACTTAACTCTGTTTTGAATGAAGTGAAATGACAAAGAAGTGAATAATCAATTGTCAAGCTACCTTAGGGTCAAACCATCATCTGATCTGACTTTAGTAATACTATTTTTTAACTAGAAGAAATTAGTATACAATATTTTAGGACCTGGTGTCTCAATGCTGATGGCATGATCCAGGATACAATTACATTGTATAAGAAAGTAGCCATAGAAGTGGCTTCGTGCTGACACACAGATACAGCCTTCTAATGCCAAGGGCAAATTGCCAAAATATGCGCATTGTTAGGGATCAGAGGAAGAAAGAATGATACTCTGTTCTGTTCTCTCATGCTGAGTCCCATAAGTCCAGTCTAGGGGCTGGTAGAGAGGTGTTATTCTTTTTTCTCAGACTCAAAAACTGTAAGCTTACGCAGAGAATTCAGGTTTCACAGAACTTAAGCATTTTAACTTATCTCATGAGAGGCTGATGAATAAACCAGAATGTCAGTGTACTCATTTTTCTTGAGAACTGTCCTAGCCAAACAGATTGTAATACTCGTAGTGGCTGTCCAGTATTTTGTTTTCAAAGTAAGAAAGTCTACCTGGGCAAACAAATCAGTGAATAAGTAAATGTATTTGTAATTTGCAAACATTTTTATACACTTCATTATGATAAGCGCTGGGGATATAATAAAGGATTAAGTAAAATACGTAGTCTAATTTTAAAGAAAGATATGCAAACAAATAATTCAAGTGCAACGATTAACATAATTTTCAATATGGCACAGATACCAGTATGTCTTCCAAGCAGAAAGGCAATGATTCATAATCTTAGGTAGGTTACATTACTGAAAGCTGATAAATTGCATCTGTTTAAAGATGTTAGTTTTGATTTAAGAGGAATTTTTTTAACTCTTCGAACATAAGGACAAAAGAATATTGTGTCTTAAAAGCATAGGGAATGCCAGTGGACTAATTACAGTGGAAAGCTCAAAAGGTTATATTTGTTTTGAGGGAACACAGACACTGACTCTAGATTTTCAGAATTACCTTTCTTTAAAGGTATAAATTGTCATCCTGCAGTAAATAAAAGGAATTCGAACACCATATCCAATCATTCTGATTTTAAAAACTATGATATCAAATGACTATGCTAGCAATAAGTAAAAATTTGTTCACTCTGTTTTTTTCCTTCAGTGTTCTAGTGTTTTCCAATGATGTATGTGTGCTGTTATTACAAAGAAAGCCACTTGCTGTGACGTGTTCACCTATGCTTGAGTACTAATCATAGAAAGGAGCTCTGAAAATAAGCAGTGGGCATGTAGTCAGGGACTGCTGAAAATTCGGGAGAGCATCAGTGACTTTAGTGCACCCTGCCCCTTCTTTCTTCAATACTCCTTTTTGTTCATTGCTCATGGGAATCTGTGTTTGCCTGTTAATTGAGTGTGTTTATTGCAGACAGTTGCCTTAAGTGACATGATACTCAGTAGGAGGTGGTGAGGACTAGAAGGAGGTCTTGTTTGAATACAAGGGGGTGGAGAAGTCACACTTTTCAGACCAATTAGAATAATGACATTCTCTAAACATTTGAGAACCATTTGTAAGAATAGCACATTGTGTTAGAAGGCAATTAGAGCTCATTCTTTTAATAATTAGGTTTTTGAGTTCTTACAGTATGCTGAGTACTAAGATTATAAAATGAACAAAATTGTTCTCAAATTCATAATCTGGCAAGGAATTTAGTCATAATTAGCAACAGAACAATATCATAATAGATGTTTGGACAAAGTACTATGGAGACTTCAAGGCTGAAGCGATTAATTTGGTGTCCATTTGAGAATGAAGCTAGAATGTTTTTATATATTAAAGTTGGATCTTGATAATCAACACTAATATAAAAGAAGTGGTAGGCAGAAGTAACACCATAAACCAAAACGTAGGGTAATGGCATCGTATCTGTAAAGAGAATCAGGTTAGCTGGAGGGATGAGGCATTCGTAGAGTATGAGGAGATGTAACTGCAAAAGAGGGGTGGGTGAAAGGTTAAATGTTAACACACTTAAAGACAACCAAGAAGTTGAATGTTGTTCTCTGACTTTGGGGAGCCCTCAAATGGGAGCGTAATAATATCTCCGTATTGGGAAAAGCCAAGTTGGTGGCAGGAAGAAACTAGAAGAAAAAAAATATTGTAGCCATCCTCATGTGATATAAGGAGAGACGGATTAAAGCAGGGATGAGAGGCTTTTTAAGGAAAAAAAAATGGCAGTCTTGCGTGTAAATTTCCAGATCCACTGACCAATTTTATGTTGAAGGCAAGAAAGCAAGGAATACATACAAATGAAACCCAAGAGTCAACGTGTCCAGTTTTGGTTAGTGATTTTAGTTTTAGCCAAGTAGGAAATACATGAGGAAAAGATTTCCAAAGATAAAATATTTTCTTTCGGAAAGTTGAGTGTGAAACTGCTTTGGAATATCTGAGTGGAGCTGTCCAGAAGCTCGAAGGAGTGGTCAGTGTTGGAACAACAGATTAGCAGGTAATGTATTCATTATAACATAGGGTGAGGTCTGGGAGGGAAGGGCACAAATTAATGTGGATAAAAGTAATAAAAAGGAAAGCAGACAGAGAGTTTGTCCTCAGAGAGGCTGGAAAAAAGCCAGGCCAGAAGAAGAGGAGGTGGCTGTGCCGGAGGTGCTAGGCTTCAGTAGTGTCTGGTGGTGAAGCAAGAAAAAGCCAGGAATATTGTCATTAGATATTTTGATTAAGATATTGATTAATATTGATAGAGAATTAGTGAGAGGAGAGCTCTCTTTAAAGGCTTTCAAAATGTTAATAGATTATAATTTTTAAAAAGTGGTTAGCTCCTTAGAGATGGGGTCAAGGACCCTAATTTTGTTAGTAGTGAAAATGCTAACAATGTTTTTAAGTTGCGAGGAGAAAGCGAGGAGGAAAAAGAGAATGAATAAGAAATGCACTAATTAAAACAAATACGCTGTCTACTCGAAGGATGAAATTAAAAGTACAGTGGTAGAAGACTGGTATTAACCAAAAGAAAAAATATTATTTGCTCATTGAAGCAATAGGGGGGAAGTCAAGAATTATGAAATCCTATCTATATTTAGAAATTCGTGTGAAGCCGAATTAAAGCCCTCAATAAAGATTGGATAGCTTATTTTTGTATATTTTCTGTCAAGAAGACCTGGAGAAAAGAGAATTCATTTAAACTAATTAGGGGCCTTTGTGTGTGTGTGTGTGTGTGTGTGTGTCTGTCTGTCTGTCTGTGTGTGTGTGTGCCTGGTACCTGAGCAAAATGCTGTGGGTTTAGAAAATAAATATGAAATGATGCTCATCTTTAAGAAGCTTACAGAATCCAAACATGTCTAAAGTGCCTTTCTATAAGAATATTAAATGAGTAGAATTTTGATTATTAATTTGCATCTAGGATTCAGATATGGATAGTCTGTTGGGGGTTTGCTGGTAGAAGTGAGTCTCTTGGCTGAGAGAACTAGTTGGTGCCCATCACTCAACCCTCGGTAGGTTACCATGTTCTCCTGACCCTCGGGTAATCATATTTTTTTATTGCCGTATAACATTCTGGATATAATAAGATTATAACTAAAACTGTTCTCCTAAACTGAAGTTATTAACCCAGACTTATAGATCGATACATTATAAAATTTTATTATTACCACCTGTTTATCTGCTTATCACATATACAGTTGGTAAAAAAAATTATGCTGCATTAGTTAAAATATTTTCAACTGTAAATAAAAGAAAACTTTACTTCAACTAGTTGTAGTGATAAAGAGATATTATTATTTCTCATGAATAGAAGGCCAAAGGAAGGAAGCCTTCAGAATTAGTGCATTTAGTGAATTCAACAATGTTATAATGCACCTAGGTATTTTATTCTCTCTACTCTGCTACTGTCTATAGTATTGGTATCTTCCTAATGCCAATTCTACTTGTGATCCAAAAATGACTACTGGCAGCAACAAGCTTTCTTCTGAAGAAAAAGGATTTCCTTTTCTAAAAGCATGAAGCTACGTTCCCCTCATATCTCATTGACTCATATTGACTTGGCCTACCCATTCTTGACCAAACACCTGGCTTTGGAGTTGAAATGATCATGATTGGCACAGAGAGTCCATCATGACACCCACTGCATATGCTTTGAAGACAGTTTAGAATTAGACATTTCCAAATGTCATTGGACCTATATGTCTTGATATCAGGAAGTTATCATAGTCCATAGGAAACTTAATGAGGCTGTCAATTGCTCCAGCAGCCACAGGACACGCTTGATGGATATTTGAGAAGCTGTTATAATCTTTTGAGCCAGAGTAGAATGTAGCTGATGACAGAGATAATATAGCAAGTTTAAAGTATTTGTTTGAAGTATTGAAACTAGTAGGGAGACATTTTGAAGCTCTTTTTAGTTAGACCTTATTCTGTCTTAATTTTATATTCTTGAATTTGCCATCAGGGCCAGCACTTGAAAGGGGCCTTTGCATCTGCTCTATGGCCATTTTTAAAATAAAGCTTTGCTTATTTGTTTTTATGGCGTATTTCAATTAAAGCATTGGCACCCTACGTCAGTCCTCATCTCCCTATTTTAAGATGAAATAAAATTAAAATTGACTGAAATGATAAAGACAAATTTAATATCAATGTGTTTCCTACATCCTCCTCCTTATTTTCAGAAAAAAACATATTTTTATCAGTGACTGTATTAGTCTTATAACATTATAATTTTAAAAGATTATTTTTGAATTTATTTTGTCCTTTTTTGCATAGATCTTTGTCTTGAACATGTGCTATATTTCTGTAGAAATTGGCTCTTCATATTTCATAAATCTGCTGGTATTGCCATACAAACGGTGTGTGGAAGCATTGACTGAACTAGCAATTATGTCCACAAGAAGAAAACAAATCTATGACAGAAATCCTGAGTGACTCACTATTATGACCAAATAACTTATTTACTTACTTAATTTCCTCCTTTATTCAGCAACACAGTATTGCTAACCGTGGAGTAGGGTATCATTTTGAAATACTTCCCATACAAAACCTTGATGATCCTGCCTGACATCTGCCTGTTAAATGTCTTGGTGAGCCACCATGTCTGCTGATCCTAGGATAATCATATTTTTTAATTGTCTCATAACATTCTGAATATA
Source organism: Rhinopithecus bieti (assembly GCF_001698545.2). Taxonomy (NCBI): domain Eukaryota; kingdom Metazoa; phylum Chordata; class Mammalia; order Primates; family Cercopithecidae; genus Rhinopithecus; species Rhinopithecus bieti. The sequence goes on along the minus strand of NW_016809129.1, from coordinate 1,269,965 downwards.
ATAAGATTACAACTGAAACCAGTTTCTTAAACTGAAGTAATTAACCCAGACTTGTAGACAGATACATCATACAATTTTATTTTCGTTACCACCTAAGAGGAAAATGAAGACAGATGCCTTCCTATTAGCAATAGAAGTCTCCACAAGGGTCCACAAGTTTTTCCTTCCTGGGCAAACCATATGAACGATCTGGCTTAAGTATCAGAAATAGAGAGAGAGAATAAGTGGCATTTTTCTTGATGGAAAAATACTAATAGTAGGACCTTTCCTAATATTTAGTTCTGGGAAAAGTCTAATTTGACATTTTCAAAGAAGATGTGAAAGAAGGGAGTGTGCCATGAAATCTTGGAGTTTACTAATGATGTTAACAAGTTCCCCTTAATAATCTTGATCTACTTAGGCTCCTATTAGTTGGAAGAAGTGTTTATTTAAAGAAAATACTGTATAGCAAATTGTCAAGGATATTTTCATATCATTGAAGGTAAATGACTGTACATAGGAACAGTACCCAGTATTTAGCATTGTGAGTAGCGTAGGGCTTCGGATCCAGACTACCTGGGTTGGAATGTCATCTCCGCAGCTTAAGGTCTTTGGGCAAATTACATCACCTTTTGTGTGCACTGCTTTCGAATGTTGAAAGTCACTCCCTTTACAATGTCATTTTTTAGATCTCTGAGTTGCATCTTGGAAAATCAAGAAATTATATTACAAACTGTAGATGTATTACACCTACCTGCCCTATATGTAAAATGACTTACAGATAAGCTTACTCCATTCTTTAAAACCAGTAAGCAAGAAGGAACCTTCAGGTATTCTGGGAGGGAAGGGAATTTCAAGTTCCCAACTCATTACTGGGGAGATCAGAAGCTAGAAAGCCTTGAAGTCCATGTTTCAAAGATAAGACTTAGATGTTGGTTCTATGAGACTTATAGGGGCTCAAAATTTTGACGGAAATGCTATATGATAGTGATAAGTATGTTTGCTCTCTGTCCTTCACCCTTCTCACAATTCTCTTCTCTGGATAATAGACTTTTTGTTTGTTTTGTTCTTTTTTGATCCTGCTTTGAAGAGAGGTATGAATGATAATGGTGACTCTGTTTAGAGTGACCATTTTTAAAGTTTGGCAAAGAACCACATGGACAGATTCAGGTGTTTTGGGATCTGCACTTTGAGAAACAACTGTTTTCACTTTCAACCAACTTCTTTCACTCTTCTTATGACCAGGGATAGTGGATATACCCACAGGGTTTTCTCCTTTATCCTGTGACCCCTTTCAGTTCCCTGAATGCCTTCCACTAAACTGCAAGCTGCTTAAAGGCAGCAGTCCTGATTTATTTATCTCTTACCCTAAGATGTAGATAGTACCAGGTACCCAATAGATTTCAGTTAATATTTGTCAAATGAGGTAAAAATGGATGTTTTTTCAGTACCTCTGTATTCCCTTTGTGACGTTATTGAAATAGGGTGAATTTGCAGTGGAAAACAAGCAAAATTCTATCATACTTATTATTATGTGTTTTTTGTGAGCTAGCTCATAAACTTCAAAATCACTTCTAATAGTGTTTCTTTAGAGAAAATGCACTCTATTTTCCAAAAATATTTTCTTTACAAGTGTTTTGAAATTTGATCTATTTTAAGTTTGGAAACTTTATTATTCAATTGAAGAAATCCTTGATTAGTTGTAGAAAATGAAATTTACTTTTTTATTTTTATTATCATTTTTTTTTTTTTTTTTTTTGAGATGGAGTCTCCCTCTCCCAGGCTGGAGTGCAATGGTGCGATCTGAGCTCACTGCAACCTCCGCCTCCTGGGTTCAAGCAATTCCCCTGCCTCAGCCTCCTGAGTAGCTCGGATTACAGGCTCCTGCCACCATGCCCAGCTAATTTTTTGTATTTTTAGTAGAGACGGGGTTTCACCATGTTCGCCAGGCTAGTCTTGAACTCCTGACCTCAAGTGATTTGCCTGCCTCAGCCTCCCAAAGTGCTGGGATTACAGGCGTGAGCCACCACACCGGGACCTACTGACTTTTAAAATACATGTATTAGGTGTTTAATGTTGTGTTAAAAAATTGGGGGCTTTTGAAATCAACCATCTCCTCAAATGTTCACACTGTGGAAGGCAATAGAGATATCAAAGGGGAACATTTTCTTAGTTGGTCAGACACAATATAGATTTTATAAACTCACAAGTGAATTATTCACATACTATTTTGTGAAGCCTGAGGCACTTAAAGAGATTTCTGAAAGAAGAAATTGAAAGAATATTGTAGACAGAGTAAAGAAGACTATTACAGGAGTAAATCTATTTCATTTCTTATGTCCCCATATCTCATCTATTTCCAAGTGCAAATGATTCTCCTTAATGTAACTTTCACTCTTTTCTTCCTGGACATTCATGCTGTGAATGGCCTTGTTTTCTATGTATATTGTTGTGGCAGCCTTGGTCAGATCAGCCTTCTTCTATGCCACACCTTAATCTTCCTCAAGCACTGCATACTGTTTGATTATATCATTTTCCTTCTCAGCCATCTTTCATCATTCAGTTACCAACTGATAGAATTAGAAATCTTTGTCTTTCATTCTCGGGCATCTGAAATCTAGCTTCATACTTCCCTTTCAACTTTCATTTCTGCTAATAAAAAGCAGTGACTTCTCCTGCCTTAGAGTCTAATCTGCTAATGGACTCCTTTACCCATTCATCCTTCTTGTGCAGTCCCCATATATATATTTGGTCATTTCAACAGCATGTTGCCATGAAAGTGTGTGAAGAGAAAGGAGTATACTGAGGGTAGAGCCATAATCAATACCAACTTATAAAAGCCAGGCAGAAGAGAAATCCACAAAAGGAAATAAGAAGATACAAGTGAACTAAGAGTGTAGTGTCCATGGGGCCAAGGAAACGTTAAGAAGCAAGGAGTGGTCAGCAGTGGATCAGTGCTCCTTCATGCTTCTTCCAGCTTTTCTGTCCTGCCCCTCACTTACTCTCTCTAGATCTGTTCTTTCACCTCACCAGGATCTCCAGTCCAGTCGGCCAATTTTTCTTTCCTGTCTGTCATACTTCTCCTGTTTTCTCTTTGTTGCCTTTTCAAGTAAAATTTTATGCTAAGTAACACTGGAAAGTACTCAACTGGACCATTGTATTGCTTGAGAATCTAGCCAGCTCTTTTATATCCCTCTTTCAAAACTTCTCCATTCTCGTTTGTACCTCTAACCTCAACATTGCCCACATCACATTCTCAGCAAGGGACTCGGTGCCTAAATCACAGTGTAATTCACAGTGTAAATAAAAGTCAAAGTATAAAAACTCATTTAACTTCTCACCTATAAATCTATATTCTTCTTCCTTACTGTTATCATGGAAAAGGTATCTCCCATTGTGAAAGGTTACTCCTGTACCCCTTACTTCCTTCTCTTGGATTTTTATCTATTTATCATTCCATTGTCTTTACCCTTCAGCATTTATGCTGTTCACATGCTCAGTAACACTGTAGACCCTGTTTTCCCTCCGGATACTGACATATATCTATCTTCCATTTTACAGCCGGTTTTCATGAGACTTGTCTCTTTGATCTTCATTTTTCTATCTTCCTCTCATTGCTCAATTTATTGCAATGTGGCTGGCTACCTCAGTGCTTCACTGAAACTGTTGTCTCTGGAGTTACCAGTGACCTTCCAAATACTAAACTCATAAACAGTTTTCAAGATTTACTAATCTCTCAAGCACTGATCCACTGCTGACCACTCCTTGCTTCTTAACGTTTCCTTGGCCCCATGGACACTACACTCTTAGTTCACTTGTATCTTCTTATTTCCTTTTGTGGATTTCTCTTCTGCCTGGCTTTTATAAGTTGGTATTGATTATGGCTCTACCCTCAGTATACTCCTTTCTGTTCACACACTTTCATGGCAACATGCTGTTGAAATGACCAAATATATGTCATCAATGCCCAAATGTATATTTCCAGTTCAGAAGTCTTTCCTAATATGCCACTTGAATCATCCAATATCTGAGTATCCTCATCCAAACTGATTCTTTCTCTTTTGATTCCTCATTCTATGAAAGACTCTAAGCTACGCATCTTCCTAAACCTTCATCCTGAAAGTTAGCCTGACTCCTCTCTCCACACATACTGATGATGCCAGTACTCTACAGGACTTTCTTATTACCCTTACTAGTTAATCAAAGCTCTTGAATATAGTTCATATTCCTGCCATGAGCTGCTTCCTCAAACCTCTCCAGCATCATCCTTTCAACCTGAAGCACTATGTACTTCACCTGAACTTTGTCTTCAAGAGGCCATTCTTCATTTACCTCCAGGCCTGTTAAGATCTTCTCCTTTTCCAGAAAGTACACCCTAATCCTTTGCTTACTCTTTTCATGTATGTACTCAATTGCGGAAAAATTTGTAGGATTGCTTTTTGTGTCAGTACTATTACTTCTTGGCAGTTTCACTGCTTTCTGGATAGTGCTTATTCCAGAATCAGGTTGTTAAATGTAGTTTTTAATCATGACTCCAGTATTTCAGTGTAACAATTCTCTATATGCTTTAAGTGTGAGATTAGAACATGCAATTATGCTAGGAGGTTGAATGTTTTAAGATGGCTTCTGGAAAAGCAGTGATTTGTTTCAAAGAACTGTCTCAAACACTTTAATTTACTTGTCTTTTAAGGTACAGAATTGGAGAGAGGGCATTTACTTATCTTTGAAGGTTTGGAGTATGTTACTTACGCAGTCATTATTTCTCATATTATTGAGTGCCTACAAAGTACCAGATACCACACTAAGTGAATGAAACCTAGCATTGCTCTTGTCCTTGAACAACTTTGAGCCTAAAGGAGGAAGACAGAAAATCATATATAGACATACCAAAAGTTGAATTGAAAATTGTGGCAGGTGCTATTGCAACAAGGGTCTATGTATATATGTAAGATGTGCTCAGAGATGCCAGGTTTCTCAGAAGGTATAACTCCAAGGTTTTTTTTTTTTTTTTTTTTTGGATTGTTTTTGTTTCTTTTGCTATTTTCAGTGTATGAAAGGAATATCCCAATAGGTATTAACATGGAGATGTTTGTATGGTCCTGAAGCAGTCAGGGAAGATGTCCTGGATTAAGTGTAGAAGAGGCAAGTCAGTAGCCTAGATAAGCACCAGTTGCATATGACGCAGGAAAAAGTATAGTGTTGATGTGGATAAAACAAATGGCAATAAAGTTTCACAAAACAATTGTGTTCAAATGCATTTGATGTTTTTTGTGTTAATATTTTAATTACAGTAGAAAATTACATGTGGGAAAAATGTTAATCAAATTGTGTATGGGAAGAAGTCCTGTTTCTAATATGTCTTATAAAAATTGAGAAAAGTAACAACTAAAATGTTTGCAACTTAGATGAATTTTAATTATGTAATTATAATTTCACTTTAACAATGATCCTAAAGGATAAGACACATTTTAAATTTTTTATTTCTACCAATAGATTTATATAAGTTATTCTTTTTTAGCTTATTTTTGTTTTCTGTTAAAAAAATAAAATAAAACTAAATTCTGCCTGTTAATGAGGCAGTAGCACTTGTTTTAAGAGATGGTCAGATAATTCTTTAAAAAGGCAGAATACTGCCATCTGTTGTTCACTGAAGTTTTTAGCCTAAGCAAACAGAAACCTCAAGTTCAAGTTTAATAGCAGTTCTTGATATTTAACAAAAGACCACCCCACATTTATCAGCTTTCTGAGTTCATATTTCAGAGATTCTTAGTTATTCCTATCATATTTAAAAATTCTTGCTCATATCAGAGAAGTGCTCACATCCAGTTCTCTTCGCTTCCTGTTTCTTACAACAGCAATAATAATGCTTTTTATTTACATAGCAATTTGTACTTAACCAAGCCTTCCCACATTTGTGTGAGCAGTCACATGAGTAGCTCATTGCCTGAATTTATTATATCTTTGCCAGCTGCATCATCTTTTCTAATTAAGACAAAGAGAGAAAACCAGCATGCAACTTAAAGGCAGCTAAGGTTATCTTCTGAAAGATACAGGTTCTTAGTAGAGTATGTTCTATTTCCTAAATAATAAAACACTATTGTAAAATTGTTAAGTTTGAGTTGTTAAGTGAATTCACTAGTGTCTGGAAAGTAGTTAGAAAATATAAACAAGACAGAATTTGTCAACAATTTTTGACTTGTTTGCAGATAACTTGTAGGGACGTGTATAAGAACAGAGGCCATGTACTCCATCTCATTTGGTGACTTGCAATGCTCACTGAACATCAAAAGAGAAGGAAGTTAATAATTCTGGTAACTAATGAAGTTTGTTGTGTTTCACATCTCACATGGAACCTGCCCATAGACATGTTGGGAAGCAGTTTGATGAAGGGCCCTATATGTTTTCCTTCTACTGTACATATATATTATCTTAAGGAAAAAATCCAAATGTAAACTCATATTCCCTGCCAGAAAATTAAAATATGCAAACATCTGCTTCCTTAGGATGGCATTTAGCCAAGGTTCAGCCTACAATGAGTTACTGCAAAATTTTCACATGATTTCATTTTTTAAAAATTTCCCAACCAACTTCAAGTCTAAAATTATAAGTGGGTCCTATGAAAGTATAAACACATATGCAATTTTGCTGTCTCTGAGATCAGAACCAGTAATGCACTAAAGATCATTGTATCAAATCCAGCTCATCTTCTAAATTAATGTAGTACGTTAAAGACCAAGATACCATTTCCTGGTGTCACAGACAGCCTCCCAGAGAAAGAGTTGGAGGGATGGAGTGGCACATTGTGCTACAGAGATGTAGGAGGAGACAGCTTCCAAAAACTCATCACACATCTTTTCCCAGCATTGAGGACCAAAGTTGGATGAGAAAAGCCCCAGTGACTATTTCCTTTCTATGTGTCATCTCTTATACTGTTTATTCATCTCTTATCCCAACTCCCTTTCCACCCTGAGAATATTCCTCTCATGCTGGGTTTGCCTCCCAGGGTGCCTCCCCAGGATGACTAAATAGAAAGAAAAAAATACTTCCAACAATGGAGCTATGATGCCTGCTTTTAGAATTCTTTTCACATCCTGTGTTATAAATCATTCCAATGCAATCAACCATATTAACTGAAACCAGGACTTTTGTACAATCAAGTTTTTAAGAACTTAAAATTAATATCAGGACTATTATGAGTATTTTGGAGTAGGGAGTACAATATATCTGACTGCATTTACCTAGAATAAGAACTGGAAATAGTGAAATAGGTTTTTGTTTTGTTTTATTTTGTTTTTTTTTTTTTGGTAGAGAAATCATATCTCTGGGCTATCTTCATTTATAAAGGAACTACTAGCCCGGTTCATGTAGGGGACAAACACCCACGTGTACAACTTACATTCCTTTGCACACACAATCTTTCTCAATAACAATGTTACACTGACAATAATGATAATGTTGGTGATATATAATACTCATGAAACATATATTTTGGGCCAAGCACTCTACCAAGGCTTTTTATGGTTATGATCTTATTTAATCATCAGTTATACTATCCAGTCGATATTACTATTAATCCCTTTTTAGAGATGAGACAACAAGAGCTAAAATAAAATGGGCCAGGCCTGGTGGCTCACGCCTGTAATCCCAACACTTTGGGAGGCCGAGGCAGGCGGATCACGAAGTCAGGAGTTTAAGGCCAGCCAGGCCAACATGGTAAAACCCTGTCTCTACCAAAAATACAAAAATTAGCTGGGCATGGTGGTGCATGGCTGTAATCCTAGCTTCTCGGGAGGCTGAGGCAGGATAATTGCTTTCACCTAGGAGGCGGAGGTTGCTGTGAGCCAAGATCGCACCACTGCACTCCAGCCTGGGCCACAGAGCAAGACTCCATCTCAAGAAAGAAGAAAAAAGAAAAGAAAAATGAAAAGAAAAGGAGAGGAGAGGAGAAGAAAAAGAATGAATTTATTTTTTAAATAAAAAAAATCTATGCAGATCTGAAATTTGAACACAAGCAGTCTAACCTCAGGTCTTACATCTTTAAAGACCCCATGTATTACCTCATATAATAAATATTTGATATTGGTGAATGAAAAAATCTTCCTTTTATTTCCCAACGTTTTAAAACTCTGTTTTCCAACTTTCCACATACACACCTTACAAATTATATATATGATGAAAATATGTACTTCTGCATATGTATGTATCTTCCCAAATGCCAATTCATAAACCAAGCTTAGCTTTCTATCTCTTGTTCCAGGAATGTTAATGAATAACTTTAACATAGCAATTACATTATGTCTCATTTTAAGTGAAAGAAAATATTGAGTTTAAAATACTGTGGAGCTCTCTTAACAGACATAATTAGGATCAATAGCTGGTCTGGGAATTTTAAAATGTTTTTAAAGCAGAGAATCATAAAAATATGACATAAATTTTCATAATTCTAGTAATATATTTTAACTTAATACATAGAATATGCAGGTTTTTGCACATCTTTGATGAAGAGCCAAAAATGTTTCTCTCAAGTATGTGTCCACTGAAGTGACTGGAGTTTCAGGTTGCCGTTCTTACTTACACCATACCTGTATTTCCTTGTACGTGCTTGCCAGTTTCAGTTTCTTTATAGTGGAAACAATTTAGGAACCTGGAAGCATTCTGAGTTGAAAAGCCTTTAGGTGTGTCGTGATTTTCTTTTTGAGTCTTTATAGTTGTATCTCCCCTACTTAAATCAAGGGAAATCCATTCTCAGGCTCTCACCCTTATGAAGTCTATTTATGAAGTCTGTGTGAAGCTACCTAACTTCATTTTCAAGGAAACAACTCAATTTTTAGGCAGGTGTCATTTCTTTGTAGATATTTTGTTGGCCTATGTAATTTACAGTGACAAATACAACAGGCCTAAAGAGATTTGGGAAGAAAGGAAACTGACACTAGGCAAATGCGTAACTTACCTGTTGGGAGAAGCATACGGAAATTCTACCAAATAGCCTATTCCTTGTGAGCACTCAGTGTATGCTAAGCAATTTACCATAAGAAGAAAATAGCATCAGTGACTCAATAACAATTTATAAGATAGAGCTTGTGAAAGATTAGCAATTAATACAATAAGGACTTTTCTAAGTCTACATAATAATTTAAAAATCTTTTTTTAAAATGTAAAATGCTTGAAGATGCCAAGATGTAATTTTAAAATCTTTTTCTTATTTGATGTGTGTGTGTGTATGTGTGTGTGTATATACACTATGTAGAAAAATGAATTACTAGGCCGGGCGCGGTGGCTCAAGCCTGTAATCCCAGCACTTTGGGAGGCCGAGACGGGCGGATCACGAGGTCAGCAGATCGAGACCATCCTGGCTAACATGGTGAAACCCCGTCTCTACTAAAAAATACAAAAAACGAGCCGGGCGAGGTGGTGGGCGCCTGTAGTCCCAGCTACTCGGGAGGCTGAGGCAGGAGAATGGCATAAACCCGGGAGGCGGAGCTTGCAGTGAGCTGAGATCCGGACACTGCACTCCAGCCCAGGTGACAGAGCGAGACTATGTCTCAAAAAAAAAAAAAAAAGAGAAGTGAATTACTTGCACAACTGGAAGGGACCTTCAAGAGATCCAGCCCAGTCCTCTGATTTCAGAGGAAAAGAGCCTGAGTGCTCTATTGGATACAGTATTGCCTCTAGGAAACCTGTAGGTTTGGTTTTAGAAATCATCGTAAACTTAAAATAGTTTTAAGTAGCCTAATATGAAGTATATAGCATTTCTACTAGGTTATCTAGATAATTTCTCAATTCTAATGTTTCAACATTTGTAACCTATCTTTAAGTTTCATGTAGACTTACGAAGACAGGCTTTTGGTGCTGCTTCTAATTCTTTTCCTCCAGTTACAATAAATTAATTTCCAAAGTGAGTGACATGCCAAATTGTTCACTGAATCAGAAGACTGGAGAATTATTGCGTTTTTTGCCTGTGGGCAGGGACATATTCAGCCTATTTAATTAAGTTATCAATTTAATCTGGGATTTAAAATACATAGGAAGCAGAGTCATAATTTGACTGTATTTTTGACAGAGCAAATTTATCAAGAATTGGATGCATTATCTTCATCTACACCCCAGGCTAGATAATCTCCCTGATCATTTTAAAGAATTAATTTCTGTTGACCCTACCATTTCTCCAGTCTTTTTCTGATTTTTCCCTTGGGCACCTTTACTTTCTTTAAATAAAACGATGTGTATCTGCTTTTTTTTGTTTGTTTTCATTTACCCTTTTCACACAATTATTTCCTAAGCATTCTTAGATTTTATCTTTTAGAAATTTTCCAGTTCTCAATATTTTGACATAAACTCAAACACAGCACCACAGCAAATAATCTGATATGCTACTTAATGATATATAATTTTATTTTACATTGTTAGTAACTTGGTTACATAGACTTGTTAGAATTTTTTATAGTTTGCAATTTACAACATTTTAGAAACTTAGATGCCTTTTATAGCATGCAAAAAAAGATGCCTTTGACCTCCATGCATACTCGAAGATTTTCCTTACCCACTAGTAATAAAAATTAAAACAAATTGGTGCGGTGTCTCACACCTGTAATCCCAGGACTTTGGGAGGCTCAGGTGGGCGGATCACTTGAGGTTGGGAGTTCAAGACCAGCCTGACCAACATGGAGAAGCCCTGTCTCTACTAAAAATACAAAATTAGCTGGGCATGGTGGCATATGCCTGTAATCCCAGCTACTTGGGAGGCTGAGACAAGAGAATAGCTTGAACCTGGGAGGCAGAGGTTGCAGTGAGCTGAGATCATGCCATTGCACGATCCAGCCTGGGAGACGAGCGAAGCTCCATCTCAAAAAAAAAAAAAAAAAAAAAAAATTAAAACAAATTTTCTGTAATTGATAGGCACATGTCTAAAAGTATGTATAATATTGATTATACTTGTTGTGTCTTAAACTTCTTATCTATAGCATCAAACTTTCTGGGCCTTTAGTTTATGATGAGTGAAATAACTTGGAACCCATCTAGATTGTGATATACCAAGACCATTAACAACTGTGATAGTCTAAAGCCAGGATGAAGTAGGACATCCTGGAAATAGGAAGGTAGACTGGATGAAGATAAAAGAGGAAAAGGAAGTTGTTTAAAAACTGAATAGTCAGCCAGGCGCAGTGGCTAACACCTTTAATTTCAGCACTTTGGGAGGCCAAGGTGGGAGGATTGCTTGAACCCAGGAGTTCAAACCAGCCTAGACAAAATAGCGAAACTCCATCTGTACCAAAAACACAAAAAATTAGGCATGGTGGTTTGAGCCTCTAGTTGTAGCTGCTAGGGAGGCTGAGGTGGGAGGATTACTTGAGCCCAGGAGGCTGAGGCTGCAGTGAGCCGAGATCGTGCCAGTGTACTTCAAACTAGGTGACAGAGTGAGACTCCATCTCAAAAAAAAAAAAAAGAAAAGAAAACCTACCTTGAATTTACCAAAAGTATCAGTTATTTTTGGCTTAATATGTAAAACCGCACTTTCCTCCACTGTTTATGACACTGAAATTCCACATTTTCTATTTAAAGGTGGCAATCCAAATTTGGTTGCCATTTCAATAGTGTCTAGGGAAGTACACTTGCATTTTCTTAAATGTTAAATATAAATATTTCTATTACAAGGAGAGTCTGTGAAGTAGAATGTTTTATATTGCTTAGTAACTTTTTTTTTTAAAGGAAAAGATTTGTTTGATCATCTGCACCATAACAAGATTCAACTGCGGTTTTGTGCTTAGTGTGGCTCGTACTGCACTGAAAGATGGTTTCAGATTGTTAGTTTTAAGACTTTTCTTTAAACTGACTTTTATATAAACGTAACATTTAGTATTTATTATCGTTATCTAAAATTTCACCAGTTAAATAAAATATTTCTGAGTACCATTGGTATACCTCAATATTTAATTATATTATTTTTTCAAAGTTAATAGGCACGGAAATACCCTCTGTGTGAATCACGCAATTTTTTCTTACTTTGTACATGATTTAAAAAACACTACCAAAACCCAGAACCCTTCTCCCTTAAAATTCCTTAATAGGGACATCTTAGACATACCCATCCTTTATAGCTTACCTGCTATTTATTGAAACAGCAGCCAGTCCATCTTTCTATCTTTCACCATTTCATATGTGGTTAGCCTTGGCAGGTTTGCTGCAAACACATCTGATTGTTGGTTTTAAATTGCATGCCTCATTGAAGCCTTTAGTTATTTGAGCAAAAAAGTGGTAATAACTTCTTATGTGTGATGTATCTGTTGACTGTAACATAATTTTATTCTAGAATCATGAAAACAGTAAAGCGAGGACCTGACTTAATGATACTAAGGAGATTTTTTTTTTTTTTCCCAATAGTAGAAGTGTTCACTTCAGTTTCTTAGCCAATTTCAATACGGATAATTTGTCTCTTGGCTTGAATGTTGCTTTTGTTTTCCCTTAAAGACCTTTGCTTTTGCAAAAGCTATAGCATAGTAGCATCAAAATACATAATGTGCTTATTTTCTAAATTCTTATATAACTGTGACATTGACTTATAAAATGAGTTTTCAATTTCTATTTTAAAGTTACTTTTAAGTTTTACTATTTTTTTCTGTATATACAAGACATACATCTATTACTTTAAAGAAAAAATAAAATGTATTATAAAGGACACACAATTTGATAGTTATAAAAGACTTGTGTTCTTCCCAATAATTTATTTAAAACATGTAATTCTCAAGAACATGTTCTACTTTTCTTCAGATTTACAGATTTTATGTACTGAGAACATTTTAAGAGAACTTTTTAGTTATTACTAGAGAATAACTTAATTTCGTTGTCAAAAACATTTATGTCTTGAAAACAAAGTTTGACTTAAAATTTCAAATTTGTATGGAAACAGTGCAGTGAATTATTTATTAGAACAACATGGCTAAAAATAAACATTACTATTTCAGAGGACCACACTGGATGAGATTTTCAGAAGCATGATGATTAGAGATGCACTTTAAAATACTCATTTCTAAAAGGGACGTTAGGTCAGTGGCATTTTTACAAACATGAAAAAATTGAATAATGATATTATTTCTATTTGCAGATGACATGATCTTTATATGTAGAAAACCACAACAATTCCACACACACACAAATTTGTTAAAGCTAACAAATGAATTCAGTAAAGTTACAGGATTAAAAATCAACAGATAAAAATCAGTAACATTTTTTATATACAAATAAGTGCCTAGCTGAAAAGAATTAAAACACTCCCATTTACAATAGCATAAAAAATACTTAGGGATAAATTTAACCAAGGAGGTGAAAGATTTGCACACTGAAAATTATAAAACATTGGTGAAAAAAATTGAAGACACAAATATATAGAAAAATATTCCATTACTCCATCAGAAGTATTGTTAAAATATTTATACTACCCAAAGAAATATAGAAATTTAATGCAATAAGTATCAACATCCCAGTGGCATCTTCACAGAAATAGAAAAATACAATCCTAAAATTTGTATGAAATGACAAAAAAAAAAACCCAAATAGCCAAAGCAGTACTGAGGGGAAACAGGTTGAAGGCATTACACTTTTTGATTTAAAACTATATTACAAATCTATAGTAATCAAAATAGTATGCTACTGGCATAACAACAGAAACCTACACCAATAGAACAGAATAGAGAGCCCAGAAGTAAATTCAAACATACATGCTCAAATAATTTTACACAAGGGTGCTAGGAGGAGACAGGTGGAAAGGGTAATCTCTTTGAAAAAAAGTGCTGAGACAGTTGGATTTCTACATACAAAAGAATGAAATTTTATGTTTATCTTACACCACACACAAAAATCAACTCAAAATAGGTAAAGACTGAAATGTAACACCTGAAACCATGAAACTTCTAGAAGAGAACATAGGGGGAAAGCTCTCGAACCTTGACCTTGGCAATGATTTTTTGGATAACACACCAAAATCCCAGGCCAAAAGAGATAAAATAAGTACATGGGACCACATCAAACTAAAAAGCTTCTGCACAGGAAGGGAAACAATCAACAAAATGAAAAGGCAACTGATAGACTGGGAAAAAATATGTGCAAAGCATGTATCTGATAAGGAATTAATATCCAAACTTTATAAATAACTCTTATAACACAATAGGGGGAAACAACCTGATTAAAAAGTGGCAAAGGACACGAACAGACATTTCTCCAAAGAAGACATGAAAGTGGCCAACATATATGTATGGAAAAGTGTTTAACATCACTAAGCATCAGGAAATGGAAATTAAAACCACTATAAGATGTCACTTCACTCCTCTTAGGATGGCTATTATCAAAAAGATAAGATATAACAAACGTTGGCAAGAGTGTGGAGAAAAGGGAACCCTAGAACACTGCTGTTAGAAATGTAGATGGGTATAGCCGTTATGAAAAATAGTATAACGGTTCTTAAGAAAATTGAAAATAGAACTATATGATCCAAATAAGATAAAATCACCACCTCATAAAGATACCTGCACTGTCATGTCCATTGCGTTATTCACAATAGCCAAGATATGGAAATACCATAAGCATCCGTCCATGAATGAATGGATGAAGAAAACGTGGTATATATATAGGCACACACATGTATAGACATACAATGGGATACCATTCACCCTTTAAAAAGGAAGGAGATCCAGCCATTTGCCATAACATAGATGGACCTAAAGGACATTATGCTAAGTAAAATGAACCAGACACAGAAAAATATTACGTGATCTCACTTACATGTAGAATCTTAATTTTTTTAAAAAAGGTCAAATATTCAGAGAGAGAGAATACAACAGTGGGTTACCCTGGGCAGAGTCAGGGGAAGGGGCAGGAAATGGGGAGATGTAGGACAAAGGATACGAAGTAGCAGATGTATAGGATGAGTAAGTCTAGGGAATCTAATGTACAAGAGGACTACAGTTAACAAAATTATATTGTATTACAGATTTTTTTTAATAAGGAGATTTCAGCTGCTCTTGTCACAAAAATACTATGTGAGATGCTGGATATGTTAATCGGTCTCACTATAGTAACCATTTGACTATCTGTACACATCACATACCATCATGTTGTAAGCCTCAAGTATACACAATACAAATTATTTTTAAGATAAGTAAAGTAAAATTCTCCTTTTAGCTCAGAAAAATAAAATTAACCCTACAGGTACAAATATGACATATGCATGACTATATATCCTAAAATTATTAATATTTCACTTAAATTTTCATATTGGTTCATAAGAGATATTTATGCCTGTGATCAGAGAACATGGGCACTATTATTAAATTATGCATTAAGTAATTACAGATATATTTAAGCACATAAAATTAAGATTTTCTGTTTTGTTTTGTTTTTTTTTTTTTCACCATGCTGGTTCAACTCTTGAGCTGTGGAATCAAGCTATTTTTTATTGCAGCCTGATATTTCCACTTTCAACCTGTCTGATTTTGGCAAGTTATTTGTGTCTAATGAAAGTGAAAGTAATTATAGTACCTATTAATACTTTGTAGACTTGTGGGTAATAAATATCAACTTTACCATTATTATTATAGTTATTGTAATTTTAGCAGTAAAAGACATAACTTTTCTGTATGGTAATTTTACAGAGTCATTTATTCATTACTTATAGGTATTGCAGGACTAGATATCTTTATGGATGTTAGATGTTGTAATTATGATACTTTTCTAATTATAAGAATAATATATATTCACTTTTTCTACAACATACTTTTCCACCCACTGAACAATATTTTCTAGACAATAATTTATGAATCTACCCACATCTTTTAAACAAAGATATACAACTTTATATTACAGATATAATGAAATTTTTAAAAGATCAATTTATCTACTTATATGCATCTTGGGGTTACATTCTTTGGTTGTCGTTGCCAGAGCACTGCTATACCCGTTTTGTTATTGTTTTTATATGTTTAGATATTTGTAGAAGTATTTCTTTTGACCAGATATGTATGTTGTTTTGCTGGATCATAGGATACATACATTTAAGGCTTAACAAAGTTTCCTGCCAAACATTTTGGATTGTTTCTCCTCACTACCATTACTAATGCTTGGTGTTATAAATCTTTTACTGTTTTGCCAATTCTGTAAGTGAAAGTTGTTTTTATTATATTGATTTGCAGTTTAATTATAGGGGACATAAGTGACTTTTTATATATATTGGTTATTTACATTTCGTTGGAATTGTCTATTCACTTCCTTTTTCAATTTTATCCTTTATTGATTTTAGAAGCTCTATATTTGGATATGTTTTATCTTCTCTGTGTGGCAAACATTTTCTCACAGATCATTTTTTTCCTTTGCTTATGGTATATTTTCTTATGTAGAACTTTATATCTTCATTTAGTCAGACACATTAGGAATATCCTTGGCAGTTTATGAATTCATATTATTTTTAAATGTCGTAATTTCAAGATTATAAAATAGTCCCTCATATTTTGTTTTAATCGTACAACTTTATACTTCTGTTTTTTCTCTCTTTGGAGTTTATTTTATGTATTTATATGTATTTTCCTGGCCTCTGTGTTTTGTGCTCTTCGTTTCCGCTGTGAGGACAGAGTAATGACTCTGCTCTGATAGGCAGTTTGGCAGAATATGACAGATGTGCCACAGAATCCCAGAACTGAAATTTCTATTCTTACCAGCAACAAGAAGAGAGACAGATTGTGAACTAGCACACAAATGGAGTTTTTTCTGTGTCTATCTCTAATAACAGTCGTTGAATAACTACCATTAGCAAAAATATTCGTTGAATAAACACCAGGTTCAAGTGTCACATTAAAATATTATAAAAAATAACATTTTATGGTATATTAATGTTGCTTTTGGAGTGAAATTCCCAAAGAACATAGATGTAAAATGTTGAACTCTTCATAAGGAGTGATATGAAGTTTTTTCCCTAGATCTCTGAAACTTTTGCCTTTTAAAATAGTGTTCATCTTTTAATTTCTGCAAATATGCTTGACCCCTCCCCAAGTTCTAGCATTAAAAAAATGTGCCGCAAATGCAAAAACGGGTGACAGCTAGGGCACATTTTAGCAGAATTTGAAATAGGTCATGTGAATTTTACTGTACTGAAATCCTAAAGAATCAGCCCATTCATTTCTTAGTGAAGAAGTTCAAATTAATGCTTTGTGCCTTCAGATTCAGACGTTTTCTTACCTGATCTTGTCTTGGTTTGTGTCTCAGTCTTCAGGAACCAGTATTACTGTGGACATCGCTGTCATGGGCGAGGCCCACGGCCTCATTACCGACCTCCTGGCAGACCCTTCTCTTCCACCAAACGTGTGCACATCCTTGAGAGCCGTGAGCAACTTGCTCAGCACCCAGCTCACCTTCCAGGCCATTCACAAGCCCAGAGTGAATCCCGTCACTTCGCTCAGTGAAAACTATATCTGTTCTGACTCTGAAGAGAGCTCTGAAAAAGACAAGCTTGCTATTCCAAAGGTAGGTAGTAATGACATACTCCCTAAAAGGTTAGACTATTTTTTTTTTAAATTGTCTTCTAGGTCTCCTTCCTGTCACCTCAACTCCATCTGCAGATTAATATCAATGACTCAGGCGAAATGTGTTGATCATGGTGACAAAAGGAATAAATATTTAAACATAAAGACTTCTGTCCTTATACTTGATAGTTTTCTATACATAGAAAATTTATCTTTTTATGTTATCTCTTTTATTTAATCTTTCATGTTATATGCAAAAAGTTTTTTCTTCTATATGCCAGATGCTTTTCTAAGGTGATAAGGATATTGCAGCAACAACAACAAAACAAAAAAGACAGAAATCCTTGCTCCTTTCTAGTGTAGATTCTGTTTAGAATTTGTTGACTCCTAAAACTGAAGGTTCTTTACTCTTCCATTTTCTTGAATGATATACTTCAAAATACCCTCATGACTTTCCAATACACAATCAGTTTTGAACCCCGAACAGTTTTAGTCAATTATAGATTATTTAAAGTGAAATATGTCCTCAGTGATTTCTATAAACATATATTTTATATGTAAAAGGAAGAAATTACACACATTTATTCTTTTTACATATATGGTATGAGTTTTACAAAAGCAAATTATAAGAAGATCTTCACCCAGTTTAGATCTCAGTATTAATTAAAAATAAGGCATATTAAAGACAGAAAATCAGTGTCCGTGGTCTCTGGTATATTCAGCACAGTTACTTATTTAGTAGACAGTCAGCTATCCCTTTGAGCTGATGGTCAGTCAGTAACACCTGTGCTTCTGCTGTTGTGCGTCTCTTCTCTCAGGAATGTGATCTTCATAACTTTGTCAATAACATATTTACATAGTTTCCTTCCAATATGCAATTCCCTAATAAAGATATACCTAAGTATAATACGACCAAGGAAATGGAGAGAGAGATTAACTGGTTCCTTCAGGTCTCAAAATAGACCTGAGGTCAAAGACAGATTTAAGGCAAGAAACCTGGTATTTAAGAGTGTTTGACTTTTTCTCTTCCAACTGAATTACCTTCTAAGATGCACATTCAGATGTTTAAGAGACACTGGAAACTATTTAATGTCAGAGCTATTCTTCAATCCATTCTTTTTTTTTTTTTTTTTGAGACGGAATTTCGCTCTGTCGCCCAGGGTGGAGTGCAGTGGCCGGATCTCAGCTCACTGCAAGCTCCGCCTCCCGGGTTTACGCCATTCTCCTGCCTCAGCCTCCCGAGTAGCTGGGACTACAGGCGCCCGCCACCTCGTCCGGCTAGGTTTTTTTTTTTTTTTTTCTATTTTTTAGTAGAAACGGGGTTTTCCCGGGTTAGCCAGGATGGTGGGATCTCCTCGCCTCGTGATCCGCCCGTCTCGGCCTCCCAAAGTGCTGGGATTACAGGCTTGAGCCACCGCGCCCGGCCTGTCAGAGCTATTCTTAAATCCCAAGTTGACATATAATTCATTTCTCAAAATTTTTTACCTTCTTCGGAAGATCAGAATGTCTTTGTGAACTATGCCTGTGTGGTTGGTTGATTAGGAGTAATTAGCCACAAACAAAAGTGGGTTGTGGTTCTGTCTATTATGACTGTTTCTGAAGTTGTAGAAAAAAGACCTTCAGTTTAACTTTTTTTTTTAATTTGTTTTTATTTTTAGATGGAGTCTCACTCTGTTGCTCAGACTGGAGTGCAGTGGCACGATTTTGGCTCACTGCAAGTTGGCCAGGCTGGTCTCAAACTCCTGACCTCAAGTGATCCACCCGCCTCGGCCTCCCAAAGTAGCTGAGATTTACATGGGATTACAGGCATGAGCCACCGCACCCCCTAGTTTAACTTTTAAGGTCAAGACTCACTTTAGAGGGTTGGTGCTCATCCTAGTGATCCCAGACTCTTATCTCAGTGCAGATGATGCTACATGTCCTGTTTAGGATATGGTGGGAGAAGAAATAAGAAGGGGAACAGCAGATTGGCCAGCAGGGTCTCCTATTAACAGGAGTTGACACTGATGACATTACCCATATCTCTGATGTCTAAGTTACATTAATCATAAGAGAAGTGGTGCATTTTGTGAAAGACTTACATTCTTACACTGAGCTCCTTTCGTTTGTAAATGAAGATAATACAGTCAATAATACTTAGGGGTATAGACTGTGGTGCAAGGTGATATAAATTAATTCATGCTCCCAAACCAGTGATCTTTGAGGAAAAACTTCTCATAATAACTAATATGTGTGTATAGGTTTGTAAATCCTGTTGAATAAATATAACTATAAAATTATCCCAGAGGTAATTGACTCACTCCTATAATCACGTATTTGTATAAGCATTGAAATAAAGACCCTAAAAGGTTATTTATTTATTTATTTATTATTTTTGTTTTAGACAGAGTTTGCTCTTGTCACCCAGGCTGGAGTGCAGTGGTATGATCTCGGCTCACTGCAACCTCCGCCTCCCAGGCTCAAGCGATTCTCCTGCCTCAGCCTCCTGAGCAACTGAGATTACAGGCACCCACTACCACGCCGAGCTAATTTTTATATTTTTGGTACACGGGGTTTCGCCATGTTGTTCAGGCTGGTCTCAAACTCCTGACCTCAGATGATCCACCCACCTTGGCCTCCCAAAGAGTTGGGATTACAGGTGTGAGCCACTGCGCCTGGCTGCTGATTTTTATGATATGCGTTCATTTTGGCCAGAGAATCTTTTATTAAATTTCTGAGCACTCAAATTTTAGATAGGTGATATTCAACCAATATAATTTAGTCCATTCATTTCCAATGAAAAGCTCATTTCCTTCTATTATAGTACATAAAATTTAAGAGATATAAAATATGCTTGGTAATGAAGTCAAGTCTCTTTCCTAGCGCCTGAGAAGGAGTTTGCCCCCTGGCTTGTTGAGAAGAGTTTCTTCCACTTGGACCACCACCACCTCGGCCACAGGTCTACCTACCTTGGAGCCTGCACCAGTACGGAGAGACCGCAGCACCAGCATCAAACTGCAGGAAGCACCTTCATCCAGGTGGCATACGGCTCCTGCTGGTTTAATGTCTCTTAGAGAAGTTACTTGCCAAAAATGAGTTGTAAATTACAGGAGAAGGAAGGCTAACCCATTACATTTGGTTGGAGGTCAGCTTTGAACATGGAAAGGGTACATGGTTTAAATGCAGAGCAGTATAGGGGTTAACATCAGATAATTAGGTTTAGCATCTGTTGTGTGACAGTAAATATAAGTGGAAAGCATGACCTGATGTGATCTCTGCCATTGTGACCTTAGAGGGGAAGGGTTAAGCTCCAGGGCGAAGGTAGGTAATTTTATCTACATTGAGATTCATACTGGGATCCTTAAATCAAAAGCGTCTAACTTGACATTTGCAATTGATATGAGATGCCCTTAGCCCAGTCACTAGCCTCCGCCAAGACCAGCTGTCTTAGCTTTGTACAAAAGACAAAAGAACAAATCAAAAGCAGATCATCCTAAGAACACCTAGATAAGTTCAAACATTTGGTAATTTAAACTTTTCTGAGGATATTAATTCCAATTTTTCAAAGCAACTTAAAAGCCAGAATTACCAGAACTAAAGAAAAGGTTATATTAACATCTAAAAAGAATTTTGAAGAAAATAGCTAAGGAAAGTGCATTTAGAAGGAGATACTGTGTCCTTTTCTATTTAGAATAAAAATATTGTACTTATCATACTTTATTCAAATCCATTAATTGTGAGACCATTTACCATATGATTTCAGGTTTTTGAAACACATATATCAGTTTTATCAATAACCTAATGAATGAAAAATATCCACATTTATGTCGTATTACATGATAGCAATATCAGAAGTAATTTTCTCCTGATCTTTAGTCTGGGATATAAATAAACCACCATACTGAAACTAATAGAAATATTTCAGATTATAAGAATTAATGACTACTGACTTCTCTTTTTTGATTAAAAATTTTTAATTGGTTTCTTCCATATTATTTGTATTCCAAAAAAAAAATCTGTAAAATTGGAAGCAAACTCGGCCGGGCTTGGTGGTTCACGCCTGTGATCCCAGCACTTTGGGAGGCCGAGGTGGGCGGATCATGAGGTCAGGTGATCAAGACCATCCTGGCCAACACGGTGAAACTCCGTCTCTACTAAAAATACAAAAATTAGCCAGGCATGGTGGCGGGCACCTGTAGTCCCGGCTACTTGGGAGACTGAGGCAGGAGAATGGCATGAACCTGGGAGGTGGAGCTTGCAGTGAGCCCAGATCGCACCACTGCATTCCAGCCTGGGCAACACAGCGAGACTCCATCTCAAAAAAAAAAAAAAAAAAGGAAGCAAACTCAAATGTCATTATGTATTTTATATGTCAGTAAAATTCCACTCCATCCTATTACCTGGACTTTTGTAAAACTTGTAAACAACACAAGAAGAGATTATGCAGTGTTTCATGAAAATTTCTTGAAATTTGAAATTAGAAGTCAATGGTAATATTTTTCTCTAAAAATATTGATCATTGACAATTGCTACAGCAGCAAATACTGATAAATGTGAATAGTATTACTGTTAACTATTGCTTGATAAAATGAATTACGTTTTCAGTGTGTATCATTAGAGTCTGCCTATTTTGCCAATGCACCTTGCTAAGTTTACTGTCATAGCATAGGTAATGCTTCATGATTTCCTTCCCATAGGATGACTATCAAAAATCCACTCATGCCTTGTCAAATGTCTTTCTTTCTGTTATTCTTTGTTACTTCTAGTCAAATCCTATTTCCCCTGCTTTTCTCTTCTCTTAGTCAATTAGATGAACTTGAGGGTTTAAATTGAAATCATGACAAGGAAAAAAGTTCCAAGAACTTTTAAGAACTTAACGCCCGAAGATCTTGTCATTCTTCTTTGTAAAATGGATACATCCAAATATTTACAATAGAGATAAGGAATAGCATATGATTCCATTCATTCTCATTCTCTCATTCCTAAAAATACTCATAGATGTCTTGCCTGGGTATACGTTTTCCTCACTGCCTAATATACTATCTCATAATCTCACTGTCCTGTGAAAAGTACTGATGTAAAATCTGAAAGCAATATAATTTCTTCATCATTGTGAAGAAAGGAAATTCATTCTGAATAGAATTTGATCCCTTTCAGGAAAACCCATTTATAAGTAAGTGGCAGTAATACCACCAGTAAATACAGCTAGTTTTGGCTTGATCATAAATCAAAGTTAAAACCTTCTTTTGAGTTTTAGCCCTGAAATTGCTTCCCTTTTAGCCCTTTATTTATTCCTTCCCATATCTGTTCATTTATTGGGTCTCTTTAAGGACTACATTGATCAAAAGAAGAATAAGAGTGAGAAATAAAAATTAGGAACACAACTTATATTCCTTTATATATACAGCTGGATAATTTGCTCTGGGTAATTTTAAATACAATCTGGTAGAAAGCACACTGGACTGAGAATCTGAAGGGTCGTGGCCCTACTACTTAGAAATGTACTGTGTTCTTAGAGGCAAGTCATTAGCTTGCCAGAGTCTCTGTACCCAATTACAAGGAGTCATTAGGGAAAAGGGGAGCTTGGACATAATTGGAGGAGTAAATTAGATGGAATAATACAAGTAGGTGCTTTAAAAAGTAGGCTTTAGAGAAATAGAAAAAGCTGAAATAAATCAGACCCTAAATCATTCCAAGTTGACCTTGGAATTGACCCCTGCCTGTGTATTCAGGCAAAAAGAAAGCAGTCAACTTGGCAAAAGAGACAGTTACCTGATCAGACTTTAAGGACTTAGAATGGAGTCATTATGGGGATAATAAGAGCACAAGACCACCTTTGGGAAGAAGATTGAGATCTTCCATCACAGGCACATAGATAATTTTCTTCTGCTGTGCCAGCATGCGGAAACCATGTAAAGCCTTTCCTAAGCTGTTCTCCTTTATGGAATCCAAATATTTCATATTCATGAAATTTAAACAGGAATCCAGAAATAAAGAACAACGATGGAAAGCTGATAACTGTGAGGGTCTCAGAAAGCAATATATGAAAGCACCTGTAAACTATAGAGCATTTATGTATAATATAATACATTGATTTATTGTATTAATAGTAAAATACAATAATTGTATTAAGAATGTGATACGACTAGGATGTTATTTATCTTGAGTTCATTAAATCTGCATTTATTAAGGATACTCTAATGTATTTTGCAAACTTTAAAATGATTACATTTTATTTGAATACATTTTATTTGAAAAAATAGTAAATTGTTGAGATAACCTTCATAATATATTTTTCTGATATATTAAAACATTCAGTTACTGTAAGACATTATCTTTAAAAAGTCTACTTAGACAAGTAAAAGTAATAACCTATTCACTGTATTATGTAATGAGAACTGCAAACATTTGGCCACATATACACTATATAATAGTTGTTCACAGTAATCAGTTAGTCAATCCAGCAAAATAAATTAAAAAGCACCAGCACCACCAGGAAATAGCCAGTGTTGTTATCTGTTTCAGATCCAAAGTTTCTTTCATCTCATTGTTTCCTAAATATCAAGAACTTGTGAAATACCTAGGATGTGCTTTCTGAGAAGGATGTCAAACAAATATTTTTATGCCTTACTTAATTGCATTTTATAATTGCTGAAGGTCATACCACATTTCAAATGTCCTCATATATGGAAAACTGCTATTAGAAGTGGGGAGAAAAGATGAAGTTTTAAAATACCTGGGTCAATAGTTGAAAAAAAATCTCTCTGAAATGGAAAAAAAAAAAATTGAGATAAGAAGTGTCAGAGTGTCAAATTGACCTCAACACAAATTACAGATCTTACCCACTGCTGAATTTACTAGTAATCAAAGGATACAGACAGTAGTAAGACTCATGCTTAGCGTGCTTTCCTTTGAGAGGTCTATTAGTGCAATTTTCTGAAAGTCCCTTTATTCCACATTAGCACATGTTCTGGTTTGGATTTAGCAATCAGGGTTCTAAGCAATGCATGCATAATATTACTTGCACAGAGGGAACCATTTCAGCTCTGGAACCTCTCCAAATTCTATCGTTATTAATTATAAACTTATATGGCAATCTCCATGCATCCGTGAGCCCATAATTCTATCGATTTTAGGTGTTTTACGATAAGCCACCCACACAGACCAGGCACATCCTGGTTACATTGCCAATCTAAGATTGGCAAAAGATCAAATTGTCAAATTGTATTTATGTAAATTGTAGATTATACCCAGTACCAAATTTACTAATGCTTGAAAGGACACAGGTGTTAGCAAACACAGACCAAGCACTTTTCCCTTGGAGCAGTCCAAGATTGCCAACACAACTTTCGAAATTCCCTTCTCTCCCAAATTAGGATGGAGTCTATTTCAGATTCAACATGTATAAATTTTGAGCAACACATACAGAGAAATTTTGTCTTGGAATACCTCCAAAATTTATATCTCATTAATTGCATGACTTACATAACATTCTCTAGCTCAGTTTTCCATGAATCTATTAATTCCACATTTGTTTACAATAAGCAACCTAGACAGACCAAGTACATCCTGGTAAAAGCATTTGCTAGATGAAGATTCTGCATTACCTTTCACCTAGTACATATCATCAGTATGGTTAGCATCAGCTCCATTGTTGGCATGTCCTTTTTTACAGATTCCCTTGTAAAAAGGGAATTTGACTAGATAATCACTTTTTTTCTTGGTTATCACCAGTAAAGAGAAATCATAAGCTAAAGGCCTGCTGCTAATCATTTCCGTCACAAGGAAATAATGCAAAAAAAATTATTTTGAATGATTTCATGGTCATTCAGTTTTGAATACAAATCCACCAAAATAATAGAGTACTGAAGTAAGCATCATGACACTTACAGCTTATGTAAATTCACCCGCATCTTAACCAGTTAATCTGCAAGCCTCTTTTAGAAAATCTGTGAGGAACGCAATTTTAGAGTACAGTGAGAAGGTGTTTAATTTTTATTAATTGGATAATAAGAAAGTTATCTTTCCTCTTTGTTAACCCAGTATGGTTGATGAGTAACTGCTTTATCCCTGCAACAGAGATTGTTTTTACATAATCTGTTTCATCACTGGGAAGTACAGTGGTTCTGTCACTGAACCTGAACCAATACTCAGATTGGCAAATCTATTACAAAAATGATGGTTGGGTTCTGGCAAGACTGGCCCAATAACTGATGAATAATTTCTTTTATTTTCTTTTAATTCTGTCTTGTCGGTGCTGTTAGTCCTGATTCTTGGAATAATCCAGTGATGATGACCCTCACCAAAAGCAGATCCTTTACTTCATCCTATGCTATTTCTGCAGCTAACCATGTAAAGGCTAAAAAGCAAAGTCGACCAGGTAAGTAACTTAACTGGAGAAGGGTTCATACTGTAAGTGTGGAGTCACAGAACGAACCAGACCTTAAGCGTTGAAATATTCTGAGGGTGCCCTGTATTCAGATATGTTTGGTTTGTCTGTTCTAATAACCAATTAGTTATTTTTTAAAGTCTCAATAACCAATTAGTTATTTAAATTTCCACCTTATGTGATGATATAGATTCCTTCAAAGTTGTTGTATCAGAGTTCCTATCTTGAACTAATTAGATGCACAGGAAATCACTTTTACCATCAAGAATCATCTCTGGTAGCATCGTCTCGTAATAGAACTTCCAATGTTTTAGTCTCTATTAAAATTGTTTTTCAGGAGTATGATATATACTTAAAGGAAGTGTTTCATTTACTACACATGAACTATGATAGGGAATTGAGATATCGAAATTAAGAATAATAAAGCTTTAGATAGGAACATGAAATGATATTGGGGAAGACTACCTCATTTGTTCAGGGTTCTTGCTCACCTAAACCTGTAATAGGAGTTTTTTGTGAGATTCTGTCTCTGAATTGCCTTTCCTCTAGAAGCCCAATTAAGAATCTGGGATGTTTCCTCTGACCTTTCCTTTTTGGAATCACGGTTTCACTTCTCAGTATTACAGAAAATATCAATGAGATTTTCAGTAACTTCCTTAGTTTCTTAATCTACTGCCTTTAGCAGTTTAAGAGTTCATCAAATGGTTAAAAGTAAAACTGCCCACTTCCCACTGAGATATGAAACATTCAAGTTCTGGCTGCCATGGCAACCCCAAACTCCAATTTTTATGTCATCAGCTTCATGACATTGCTAAAAGCTCTGCTGGCTTGCCTCCCGAATAGCTGCACCCCTCTGTCTGAATCCTTCACTTCTTACTCCATGCCAATAGTCAGTAAATCGTGCTATGAAGGGAAGAACAATTTACAAGATTTGGGCTCACCTTTCTGAGGTTCTCCTCTTTATGGGAATCTAATCCCTCAGAATTGTGTGCTTTGCCTTGATAGCTTTTTTGTATCATTTTATTGAAATTACATCAGTAAAAGAAACCATGAAGCTAATCTACTTTTCCAACAACTAATCTGGTCCTCTCTGCTCTTTAGAAATGTTCATTAAATTTTGCCACTGAGAAGTTATTAATGACCTGCTAATAAAATTGAGCTTTCACCAGGGCCAGGCAATGTAGGATAATGTAGGCAAATACTTAAATTGAGATATTCCTGAAGGCAAATGCGGATTAGCTCAGTACTAAGAAGAATCATCTGGGACTCCAGCAAGGTGGAGAAACTGCATTTGAGAATTCCACATTAAACCCAACAATTTTTTTGTTAAAGGAGCGCTAAAGTGGTTTTAGGTATATAGGGCCCCTTGGCTCCCTACAAAAATATATACAGATACTTTTGGAAGGGAAGCATCACCAGTTCAGGGCCATGAGATTTTATCAGATCAGATTCAAACATAGAGCTTACAACCAGGATCGCTAATTGCACAAAGAAACACCATGAGTTTGAGTTAACAGAAATAAAAATACAAGTTTCTAGATCTATAAAATGATGAAAATATTTAAATTAAAATTTAATTCAAAATTTACATATTTAAGGAAAATAATAGCAATGAGAAAAGATGTAACTGCAGAGCAGCTAAATATAACTTTTGGAAATGTAGTCAAGGAAATATTAAATAGCATAGTAGACTACTGAGTTAGTAAACTGGGTAGAGAACGATCTGAAGAAATTATCCAGAGAGCAATACAGATGAAAAATTGGAAAATATAATAGATTTTAGGATATATAGAAAAATTAGAGAGTCTAATATACCTGATATGTGTAATCAGAGTTTTAGTAGCAGATAGAAGACAAAAAATACTTAGGAGAAGCCTAGTAAATGGAAAGAAACTCACACGTAAATACAAAATAGTGAAACTACACAACACCAAAGATACACACACAAAAAAATCCTAAAGTCTACCAGAGAAAAGACAAATTTCCTTTTCAGGAAAGGCAGTCAGGCTGAGAGCAGAACAGTCAGAAATACTAGGAGTCAGAACACAGTAGAATATCTTCTTCAAAGTTCTGAAACAATGTGATAACCTAAAGTTTTGTGCCTGGCAGATTCATCTTACAAGAATAGGAGTGAACTAAAGACAATTTGAAGGAAGTCAAAACTTTACCATCTGCCAAATCTTTACTAAAGGAATTTATGATGGATATATTCTAGAAAGAAGTGGAAGAAGAGAAAGTTTGAGATCTAATAAAAATGTTAAACAAATCTGAAAACCATGAGTCAATCCAAACAAACATTAAATTCATAAATGATAGTATTTCCAGATTTGTGAATAGTTTTTATAAGATTTTTTAAGGACAGAACTACAATTTCAGACAGTAATAATACGTAATTCAAGAGTTGAAATATAAATTTAAGTGTTCTAAATCTGTGAGTAGCTCAGAAAGGGGGTTCAGATGAGGAAACTGAGGAACAAGAAGGTTAAGTAATTTGCTTTCTCTAGGTCATACAATGAATCCCGAATACTTTCTTTTGTCCTGATGACTTCATACTAGAAAAAAATGAGGATGACAAATTGTCATAATTTAAGGTTAGGATTTTTTTTGGCTCTGACCTTGGGTAGATGCAAGATAATAGAAGGATTTGGTTTTCTCTCCCTGTTTCTTTGGTTAAGTAATAACATAAAAATTATTGAATAACCAACATGATAAGATCAAGAAGCTGAAAATTATGATTAGGTAGACACTGGAAATAACAGAGCAAATGATGCAACAGCCTCATATTCCTGTGTCCTGATCCCCAGTTTGTATGACTGCACTCTAGAAGAAAGAGCAAAGTGTAAAAGGAAAGGAATGTTCACATAAGATACCACATGGGCAGGTGGTAGGAGTGAGAGCCACAGGCACAGTGAGAGTGCCCTTCCATTCTTGCCATCAGGTGCATAAGACATTTCTATCATGATCATTTTGGAGTGGATTTTGCATTGTGGCATCTTTAGACAGCTGTCACAGCACAGCTAAAAGTTTATAAAATAACCTATATCCCAGGCATGCTGAATCTAACTAATTAAATTCCTAAAGGTCTGCCAAAAGAGACAAAAACGTCTATCAAGAATGAGAGAGCCGAAAAGAGATTACAACTCTATCCTAATCAGATGGACCCTTCTGCTTTAAAATCCTTGCTTCCCTGTTTGGGTTGTTGATGGAGCTAAGTAGTTGTGACATGTTTGATGCAGTTGACTGTGATGCATCCTGGTTTTCCATAAACTCCATGGAAAGAAGCTGGGAAGAGCCCCCTCGTGGCAAAGAGTGTAAGCAAATGGAATCAAATGAAATGTGAAGAAAGTCTGAGGAAACATGTAAGAGCAATAGGCAATGAGGTGGAGAGAAAGCGAGTATGAAGTAAGAAGAGACACACAGAAAGATAAATACCCTGTTTCCAGAGAGGACTAATGAAATCTGTTCTTTGTGCAAATCAAGTAAACAGAGTGTCCTTTAGTTCAGTCAATCAATGTTAATTTTAAATAACTGAAACACAAGTTATTATGCAGTTACTAATATAAAATAAATGAATGAAATCACATAGGACTCCTTTAATTGAAGCTTAAAAGCAGGAGATTCAAATATAATTTGTATTTTCAATTTTGCTCTTCTAGTATGAGTCACTGACATTGTGGAGTTACCATGATACTATTCTGCTTTAAAAATTCCTTGAATTTATAGTTACTGTATTTGCAGTAGTCCTTTCCTGGATTCTTGTAAGTTTGGCTGCCGATTGCAGTGATAACAGATATCTCTACACCTATAATCTAGACTGTTTCTCTTATACAAAATTTGAAAATATAGAGAACTTTAATTATGGTATTGTGATTCTTTTTCTTTGGCATTCTCTTTAGATGCAATTTCTGCTTTGGAAAAAATATTCAGGCTGTCCGTTTTCATCTGGGCATGGAAAAAAGAGATGTCTTTATCAGACAAGCTGGTTCCTTTTTTGTTCCATTAAAATTAAACTGAGAGAGTTTTATAGCACAAAACAGATGGATTCACTTAAATAATTCCCCTGCAGTATTGTTTATTTTCTCTCTTTGATTGCCCAAAATTCCTTGTGTCCTGACACACATTTTCTCATGCTCTCAGGAACAAGGAATTAAAGGCCGAATTACTCAAAGGAGTTGGCATTTTAGACTTTATTTTAAAATTATATTTTAATTTTCGTTTTAAGTGTTTTGATTTTAAGTATTTCACATTAGGACAGTTTGAATCATTCAAAATTTATGTTTCATGAGCTATGTCTTCTTCCTGGAATCTGCTAAAATTACTCAAACATAAAGTGAAGATAAATAATATATTTGAGAGAATGCATGTTTATCTGAATCTCTTCAGTCATGTGTGAGTGTGTAAATGTGTGAGTGTGCGATGTAAAATCAGATGAGATTTTCAAAGGTTCTAACAGTCATCCCTCTAACTTTAGACATGATTACATTCAATGCATTTTAGAAAATTTGTTTTTGAAGACTTCCAAAGGTTATTCCTCCCAGTTCCTTAGACTGTCCTCTTCCTGTATCTGAAATCATTTATTTATAGTTTATCCTTTCTATAAAGAAAATTTGGTTATTATCTGCATTTATCTCCCTATCTTTTTGAAGACCGATACGGTCTTCAAAATATGCATGTACATCCTAATTCTTTCTGTTTTTAAACTTCAAGTAAACTATGATAATGCACACTGGGAAAAATAGTAGTTTGGCTTTGGGAAAAAAAGAGAACTTACACTTTTATAACTTTAGCTTCTCACCTGCAGAATAGAAATATCCCTGCTTCTCATGAGTGTTGCCAAGAGTTACGCTTTGTGTGTGTGTGTGTGTGTGTGTGTGAGACGGATTCTTGCTCTGTCGCCCAGGCTGAAGTGCAGCTGTGGCATGATCTCAGTTCCCTGCAACCTCGGCCTCCCGGGTTCAAACGATTCTCCTGCCTCAGCTTCCAGAGTAGCTGAGATTACAGGCATGCACCACCATAACAGGCTAATTTTTGTATTTTTAGTAGAGATGGGGTATCATCATGTTGACCAGGCTGTTCTCGAACTCCTGATCCCAGGTGATCCCCATTCCTCGGCCTCCCAAAGTGCTGGGATTACAGGCATGAGCCACCGCGCCTAGCCGAGTTATGCTTTTAAAAGTGTTCAAAATATGTAGACTAATGCTACAGAAGCAGAGCTTCTCTATTACAGGTTTATTTTAAATTTCATCCCAGGCAGTAAATTTGATGTCTTAAAATCTGCTTGTTTGTTTAAATTTAGTTAATCCGTGAGTTCCAAGAACTCTAATGTTTGTGTGATTTTTAAAATTTGTGTTTGAGAGTGAATTGCATGTATCTGAAGCAATCAGCTGGCAGCTACTAAAACTTAGCAATGAAAAAAATCACTCTTCTCATAAATTGCCTTCAGAAAAAACAGGGTGTCAAGACAGAAATGGACAATGTTCTCATGGGCTTTGAGCTATTGTTCTGTAAAAAAAAAATTGTGTAGAAAACTGTCCCAAAACTCACAGTTTACTATGAGAACAATCAAGGAATTGCCTAACACAGTGTCTATCAGGAATCTCTTTTTCTTATGACACAGCAATTACTTTTAATTGCTGTTTTTGCAATTACTTTTCATTGCAAAAACCACAATTACTTTTGCACCAACCTAATAAAACTTTGCCCTGGCCCTACCCAACCCTATCCAGACTTGCCCAGCAACCTCTCTGACCACGTTCCCTGCCCCTCTTTTTCCTTTCTGCTAAGCTGCCAACCACTGACCTCCTGACTGCTCCTCTGACATCCCCCAGGTATGTCCCTCTTTCCTGAATGTGCTTTCCCCAGCTACTTCTGTCTAAATGTCTTCTGTATTTCATGAGGCCTCTATTCAAATTTTACCCACCCCTATCCCTTCCCAGCCAGGAAGGCCTTCCCAGTCCATCCTATCTAAAGAGCATTTATGTTCTTCCCTGCCTTCTACCCTGTGCATTGTTTTCTTCCTATTACTTGAATTTAAGTTAACTTTTCTTTTTTATTGACTTTATTTTTTTAGTTTCTGTCTCCCCTAAAAAGGTGGGAGCTCCATTAAGAGCAGGGATTTTATTTTGTACCCTACTCCATCCATGGAGCAAGACTCACAATAAATACTTGTTGGATGAAAAAAATCCTTGAGATACTCAGTACAGATTCCTTGGTAAAGTTTCTACCACATCATACTAGGATTCTGCTCCTTAACGGCCACAGTACCTTTCTAAGATTATCTGGAGTCCCAGTCTAAATCCAAAAAGTGGTCAAAATTAGACCAACCCTTTTTAACCTTTACATCACAGCACCCATATATGTGTAATAGTATTTGTGAATACCATAGCATTAGAGAAATGAGAAGGGATTTTGAGTTTTAAAACTAGATTTGCTTTATTTTATAAAATTATAATGAGAAAACTAATTATAAGCTGTTGGAGATAATATTAAAATTGAGTTTATTCTAGAGTTTCCAAATAAAATATTTCTTTTAAAAAAATATTTTCAACCATTAATACTGCACAGCAAACTTGGAACCCACTTGCTGCACGCAATCATACATTGGCTGGGAAATTCTGAGTTAAAACCTTTGTGAACTTAATTTTTTGTTTTGATTTGTTTTTGGCTCAGGATACTATGTAATGTGAAGGTTTGTCGTTATCTTTGGAAAAAATAACTGAGTCTTTTTAATAGAAGTAGAAACCCAAATAAAAACCATTAGGCATGACATAAGGAGCAATGCAAATGCTGCCTAATAGGCCATTGATTTTACTTCCCCCTTGGATAATCTCTGATAGAGGTACTGGTTTATAAGCCTCATTTTACTAAGAATAGCTGGGTTTACTCTATATTCTTCCATGTACTAGTACTGTGACCTTGGGAGGGTTTTTTACCCTCTCTGGGTCCAAGTGGTTTTGTTTGCTTAGTATAAAGGCTGGGAGGGGGTTGAGCTGCTGCTTAGGAATCAACAATAGATATGCTGAGAAAGAACTAGAAGGGAGTGCTGCTTTTCACACTGAAGCAAGGGGAGAGTGAGATTTCTCATCTTTAACAACAACAACAACAAAAGGAAATAACAGTGCCAACAAGAAATTAAAAAGAAAATTATACACACACACACACACACACACACACACACACACACACAAACTCCCTCAACAAACTTAATATTCTTTTCAGTGGACCAGAAAACCTTTGGTGTGACAAATCAAACTTTTGAGGAAGCTAGATCCTGGAAGCAAACTTCGCTGTAAGCCAACTGCCAGCTAACCACACACATAATTTGATGATGTGAAGGTGGATGGCTGTAAATTTTCCTAAGTGGTGAGAAATAGAGAATGACTTTTAATAATGTCATTTCATTTGCCCTACAGTACATTGTTCAGCCGTAAAATCATGAAAACCAGTAAGCAGGTTTTTGGCCAGAAGTTATTCCTCTCCTTTTTTCCATTTTAAGTGCAGGCTGCCTTCTCTGTGTTTGGGAGACAGTAACTTCAAAAGACATCTTCCTTGTCTTCCAACAGCCACACTTTGAAATCTAAGCCAGTGTCCTGTAAAACTCTTACAATCGAGAGTAAATACAGACAGTTTGGCGCAAATATCCACACTTGAAATGGAAGCTTTAGGTCTATTGTTTGATCTGAAATGGATTATATTACATTTTAAAATGTTTTCTTCAAAAATTATTTTGATCAAAGCAGTCTTTCACACTGAAAGGTCTTATTTCACTGAAACTGTGAGTTAAGAAGGTTAATTTCCTCTCAGTAATGCATCTTCTTTATTTACATATTTTAAGCATCTGATGCCTGCTGAACTCTGCCCCAGATACTGGTTAATATTTAAAACAATAGCAGATCCTGTTCCTGCTAAAACCTTCACAACCTAAGAGAAAATCAACACATGAGAAAATTTTAACTATTATTTCCATGTCAGAATGACAAGAAGAAACAAAAATGGGAGGAGAAAATAATATCCTTCTGTCCTGAAGTTACTCCAGGACACCAAGGCTTTGACTGTATGTGTCAACATTGCCACTATTTTTTTATGATGATTCATTCCTCCCATTTAATGCTGTGGAGACACCCCAACCGCACTGGCTTCAGATGTTGGTATGTGGGGGAGGCCAGCCCAGTGACCTGAGCAGGCACGTGGTTGTTACTGAGTTTGTAAGAGTCCAGGTGAAGTTCAACAGTTGCAATTTTGCATTTTAAAGACATTTGTTTAGTTACTTAACTCTCATTCTTTCTTAGGTGCCCTCGCTAAAATTTCACCTCTTTCATCGCCCTGCTCCTCACCTCTCCAAGGGACTCCTGCCAGCAGCCTGGTCAGCAAAATTTCTGCAGTGCAGTTTCCAGAATCTGCTGACACAACTGTCAAACAAAGTCTAGGTTCTCACAGGGCCTTAACTTACACTCAGAGTGCCCCTGACCTATCCCCTCAAATCCTGACTCCACCTGTTATATGTAGCAGGTAAGGATTTTTTATGAACTGAAGTTTAATAATAAAACTGATGGTGGTTTTTCCCTAGAAATACCTACCACCAGCCCACGCAGCTTGGGGTAGGTTTGTCAAAGTAGTTGACAACCAAGTATAGGATAATGTGATTTGTGTTGAGTAGGCTACAATAAAAACTTACGTTTTACTAGTTTTCTATTAACAAAGTTTAGAATCCATGCAGTTCATACAGCTAATCTTTAGAGAGGATACAAAATCATTAGCTGTATATGTTGCCTGTTTCCTGATGGTGAATATAGAAAATTTGTAACTAAAAAATGATATCAAATATTCTGTTGTAATGCTTCACTTTGTTGGAATGTTTGTACTTGTTCTCCAGGGAACTTGTTACATTGATATTAGCCATATTTAATCGTCAGTTTGCATTTCCCATTTTTAGAGTTTAAAAATGTGTGAATAATACATCGCACAGGATGGCTGGACTCAAATAGTTTTCTGAATGCAATTTAAGCAATTGTATGTGCTATTCTATCATGTTGAAACAAAATTACAAAGTGTTATCTATCACAGAGGTTAAGAAAAAAATGACCTAGCATGGCTAGAGTAATTATTTTGCCAAGGTTGTCACAAGAAATAATTATCTCTTCTTACTGGTTAATGTATTTTTATTGTTCTTCACTAATACCTTGAATAATTGATCTTAAAGCATTATGGTATTTTTTAAGTAGAAAACAGTTGAGTGTTTTAACTATGAGAGTACCTTGAATAAAATAGTATTTCATTTCTGAAGTTGATGAGGGTAACTATTTGAATAAATGAGTAACATGTTGGTTTTCTAGTATCAAATATTACTTCACAGACTCAGATTTTTTCAATATATTCAGCTTTAAGAAATAGCAACTTATATTAAGCCTTATAATTTTCATTTTCATATTTTTACTCATAAGCTCTATAAATTAAATGAATGTTCTTTATAATTTTATTTTACCTCCTTTCTCTTTACTGACATTTTTAAATGAGAAATTATTTTCATTTGTTCGCCCAGAGCCAAAGTTATTCTACTATGCAAAAGTTATTCTGCTGCCTTCTATGAGTTTCTTTAATAAAATAATTTCTGCGGGATATTAATCTCATCTCTTTTCCACAGAAAAGCAAGTTCTGTAGTAAAATATTCAGAAGATATATCATACTTCCCTGTTAGAAATTCACAACACACATGGCTTTATTAAAAGCTCTGAGAAGCTCTGTTAAAAGAATCCCTCTTTATTTATTTTTGTTGTTTCATTTAGTGTTTTTTGAGTTTATTTGACCACAGAACCAATTTATTTGGGTTAACACCCAAGAATTGCTCACGGATCTAACGTTTGGCAGAACACAATGAAGAAACATTGTTTTATTGTATGCACCCTGAGCCAAGATGAAGCCCAGTGGAGTAATCTTCATCAAGGACATCTGGGTTCAGCATTTTTAGGGAGAGTCTCCCACTGTGGGTTCCGGACTTTGGGGAAATAAGTCCCCTAAAGAAAGGAGAGAGATGTTCAGAAAAGCTCTACCACTCACATAGCTTTTTTCATCATAGTGTAGTTTTTTGTGTTTTTTGTTGTTGTTGTTGTTTGTTTGTTTGTTTGTTTTTGTGTTCTTAGGAAGAATGCAATGGGATTTTATATAAGGTTTCAGAGAAAAACAAGAGGATTTCACTGTCTACTTGTTCAGTAATGTTTATAAATCCAGTAGTGTGTGTTTTATTTGTTTAGGCTTTATAAATCTGTAATTCAAACCAGGTTTTATTATTGCCTTAAAGGCAGCCACCCATGTAGGCACAGAGAGCTCCAGAAACACACGACTAATTGTTGTGGTTTCCCCTGCTGAACTTGAAGAGTTTGGCATTGAATCCCAGTCTCTTGGCTGCTGTAATGTCTATGCAACAAGCTATTTTTCTGGCATGAGAGCTGGCATATTTGAAGTACTAATTTAAATGGTCCTTTTAGGTATTACTTTGCAATGAAAAATTTTAAGGCTAATAAACTCAACTTCTTCTGAGCTTCGTCTAAGGATGTAAGCCTACCAATTCCATCTCCTTTCTTTTCCTTTTGTCCTATCATTTTCTTTTATTCTCTAACCCAAACTGGCACGTTTAATAATTAGAAATATTTTACAGGTAATGTTTTTCTATTTACACTCAAGGGTTGAAAAGTAAAGTTACTTAGTATGCAGATGCAGTCTTCCTGGAAAATGCTCTTCTCTTAGTGCACACACAAGCACAATTCAGGAAAAAAAAATGATGAGTTATTTAAGATATTAAACAATAAGCTATCACTACTTTTTTCATTTTAGAGTGGGAAGTCTGTGGTTAAATAACAAACAAGAAAATCCTCTGAGACCCTTTGTAATATTAGTCAGAAAGAAAGAACCCAGCAGCGAACTGCAGAATCAAAATCTAATCATGAAGTCTCTAAACAAGATAGAAGAGGGAAGAGCCAGTTTATGGCCCGAGTCAGGCCATTTGTGGGGTTACTGTTTAATTTTTGAAACAGTCAAACTTCATTCCTCCAACACCTTCTGGTAGAGGGCATTGCTTACCTCTCTTAACTTTGGTTTTCTTGGTGGTTTATCGTACCTCTGGGGCCTGTTTCTCTCAACCAGCATCCTCTGTAGTCAGTCATACATTCACTCTTCATCAAAATGCACCCCTCTTTTGTTCATTTCCGTAGGGCCTTAACAAGTAACTGATCAATCTGAAAAAAAAGAAGTCAATTTTTTATTTTGTAGCAAAACATAAAATTCATATACTGTCATTTTATTTCAACCTATCCTGTCTTAAATTTCTGTTTAGACACGAAAATATCATAACCCAAATAAATAAATCTAACAATGAGGCTCTTTTTTTTTTTTTGAGATGGAGTCTCGCTCTGTCACCCAGGCTGGAGTGCAGTACTGCAATCTCCACTCACTGCAGCCTCCATCTCCCAGGTTCAAGTGATTCTCCTGCCTCAGCCTCCCTGAGTAACTGGGATTACCGCGTCCACCACCCCACCTGGCAATTTTTGTATCTTTAGTAGAGATGGGATTTCACCATGTTGGCCAGGCTGGTCTTGAACTCCTGACCTCAGGTGGTCCAACTGCCTTGGCCTCCCAAAGTGCTGGGATTACAAGCATGAGCCCATAATGAACCTTTAAGCAGCCTGGCCCATAATGAGGCTTTTAAGCAGGCACAGAGGTATTTATTGTGACAGATAACCCTTGTCCAAATATAGATCAACACCTGCAAAATGGCCACTATAAGTGGGTCGCAGCCTATACCAGTATTCTCTAAATAATCTAACAAACTTTTACTATCACTTTCACCTCAAATATGATCTAGATAAAGGAGGAGGAGACTGAGAGTCAAATGAACTTTCTAATCCTTTGTAGTGACTGCTCTCTCACAAAAAAGAAAGTAGTACACTGCATATCAGCATTTATGTATCAAACAATATGATTATTTTCACAAAACAAATAAGCAGAAGGTAGAAATATTTGATTATTGTTGTTTATCTTAATGTAGACGTAGATGGTATGTGCCTATGACTTTTCCATGTTTTTTAGCTGTGGCAGACCATATTCCCAAGGGAATCCTGCTGATGAGCCCCTGGACAGAAGTGGGGTAGCCACTCGGACACCAAGTAGAACAGGTAATTGTTTTGGATTCTGTTACCCAAAATGGAAATTGCCTTATTTTTGTTTTCCTGATCAAAACAGTGACCTACATTTCTGATTTTTTGAGGGGTGCCGGGAGACATGGTCTCATGATGTTGGCCAGATTGGTCTCAAACTCCTGGCCTCAAGTGATCCTCTCGCCTCAGCCTCTTGAAGTGCGAGGATTGCAGGCATGAGCCACTGCGCCTGGCCTGATTTTTTAAATTGCAGATTTAAAAGGACAAGGGAGAAAATTAAAATCATCTGTACTCCTACTCACTGGAGTTAATCATTGGTAAAGTTTGGGTGCAAAGCTTTCCAAAATGTTTTTATACATTTATACATGTGTATATTTCTAAAACACAAGAGGTCATTTTATATAATATATAGAACTGTATAGAAATGTTATTTTATCTTGCTACTTCTGACATTGGAAGTACTTTAAGTGGTTCCCAAAACATAGCAAATACTCAATCAACTTCCCTTGGGCACCTTACTCAGCTATGAGAAACGTCATAGGAGCTCAGAGAGCATAGACTTCAGACTCTGGGTATTTGCCGATTGGTCTTTTAGTTAGCACAGTTTACTGCTGACTGAAATGGCGACAGTGAAGAAGGACAGATAAGGAAGGAAGCCGCAGGATTCTAAGAAATGGGATTGGATACATAGGATTTCCCATGCTCCCAAGCATATGCCATCACTCTGTGCTCCACAGAGCACTTTACTGCTGGGTGTGTCAACTCAATTTCTCCCACCTCACATGCCCATTCTAGAGTGTTATAGTCACTCAGTGGTTTAATGTATAGGGAGAGAAATAGAGAAAAAAGAAACATAAAGTCCTGTGAACTGTTGATCTAAAAAATATTATTGAGGGATTATTGAATGTCATGTGGATTACAGATTATAATTTCCATCTGTTTTACTTTGTTAACAGATGTGTGATGTTCTCTACCCTATGATCCTATATTCTTGGAGTGTAAGCTCATGAAAGCCCTGTTTCCCTAAACAGTATATTTACCATATGCATCTTAGCAA
The DNA here is from genome assembly GCF_001698545.2 of Rhinopithecus bieti. Lineage (NCBI taxonomy): Eukaryota > Metazoa > Chordata > Mammalia > Primates > Cercopithecidae > Rhinopithecus > Rhinopithecus bieti. Next base: position 1,230,914 of record NW_016809129.1, on the reverse strand, counting down.
AATTTGCTTAAATGAGCTCCCTTTCCCCATTGTGGATCTCGTAATAAGTTGTTCTCTTTTAATTGTAGATGACACTGCTCAAGTTACCTCTGATTATGAAACCAATAACAACAGTGACAGCAGTGACATTGTACAGAATGAAGATGAAACAGAGTGCCTGAGAGAGCCTCTGAGGAAAGCATCGGCTTGCAGCACCTATGCTCCTGAGACCATGATGTTTCTGGTAGTCCCATATCATCACTTAACTCACTCATTTACTTGAGAGATCAGCTTCTGTTACAGATATTGGCTTAGAAATGAATCTCTGAGGCCAGGCATGGTGGCTAACACCTGTAATCCCAACACTTTGGGAGAACGAGGCAGGCACATCACGGGGTCAGGAGTTCAAGACCAGCCTGACCAACATGGTGAATCCCCATCTGTAATAAAAATACAAAAAAATTACCCAGGCATGGCCGGGCTCAGTGGCTCGTGCCTGTAATCCCAGCACTTTGGGAGGCCGAGGTGGGCATATCACAAGGTCAGGAGTTCAAGACCAGCCTGACCAACATGGTGAAATCCTGTCTCTACTAAAAATGCCGAAATTAGCCGGGCGTGGTGGCGCATGCCTGTAATCCTAGCTACTCAGGAGGCTGAGGCAGTAGAATCACTTGAACCTGGGAGGTGGAGGTTGCAGTGAACCAAGATTACGCCATTGCACTCCAGCCTGAACAATAGAAGGAGACTCTGTCTCAAAAAATAAAAAAATTTAAAAAAGTAAGTAAATAAATAAATAAATTACCCAGGCATGGTGGCAGGTGCCTGTAATCCCAGCTGCATGGGAGGCTGAGGCAGGAGAATCACTTGAACCCAGGAGGTGGAGGTTGCAGTGAGCTGAAATCATGCCGCTGTACTCCAGCCGGGGCAACAGAGTGACACTCTATCTCAAATAATAATAATAATAATAATAATAATAATCTCTGAAACATGAGATTTACAGATGTATTTCATCCGGATTACACATGTATTACAGCCCTTCCCTGATTTATCAATATATTTTTTCTCTTTCCAAGCATTATTGGTTTCTTAATGGTTCTATTATCTGGTGATTAAAAGCATAAGCATTTACAGTTACACAATGATTACAGATATTTCTTAACCCAATCAAAAAGTATATACAGGAAAATGTATTATTTCATTCCTTAAAACAATATTTTATAAACAAAGAAAAGAAAGATGAAGGAAGGGAGGGAAGTAGATATTCATTGACTTACGACATCTGCTGGTTTTCTCTAGTACCTCCTTGACTTAGAACATGAACCAATATTTGTTTTTCTTGTAATATTGTCAGGCATATATTGGCACTAGTCACCTATTAAAATATCCTTTAATGATTACTTACTTTGTGTATTTGAAGAGATCCATTTAAGGAGGATGGAAGCATACATTTGAGTCAGCTTCATTGTGGGGAGGTGGCAAGTGGTAGAAAACTGTTGACTCTCAAGTGATCATCAATGGCTGCTATTATCATTTTTCTTTTACTGTATTTACTGTTTGTATTTCTAAGTCAGATAGATCATGAGGTAAAATAATTTATATGTTTCCTTATCCTCATTATCTATCTTTTTTTTTTTTTTTTTTGCAAATGTACTTTTAAGAACATCCTCATTTGCGACCAATTATAAAAAACCTTTACTTTTACGTAGTGCATGTTTCTCAAGAAACAGTAGATCACATGAAATAAATTAAAATCCCTAAAAAATGTGGCAACATTAATCCTATGTCCATTTTAAAGCATTAATATAAACTTAATAATAATAGTAGGAATGATCAAGTCCTCCTACTCATGGATTTCTTTTGAGAGCTTAATTTAAGGAGGGAACCCTCATCTCCGAAAAATTTACGTAACTATGAAGAGACATAAATTTACATGCAATTACAGTATATTCTGAAGTCTTTAAAACTTAATTTAAGAACCTTACAGTAGACTCAAAGTAGTTATACTAACTTATAGAAGAAATATCCATGTTTTTGCGGCAGTGTATATGGACCAGTGATAGGCAAGCACCTAATAGTGCAAAATTTATATCTGAAACAGCTTTAGTTCCTTTCCTTCTTACTTTGGGGTCATTGTCTCGTTCATCTTGACTTTTTTTAAGCAAAATCACTTATTCACCTTGGAGTTTTAAGTCATTTATTTCCGATAGCCACTGTTGTTACTGAATTTAGTAAAGCACAGATTGCCCTGTAGAAAAACTGCATGCTGTTTAAGTATTTTAACGTTAAACATTACAGGACAAACCAATTCTTGCTCCCGAACCTCTTGTCATGGATAACCTGGACTCAATTATGGAGCAGCTAAATACTTGGAATTTTCCGATTTTCGATTTAGTGGAAAATATAGGAAGAAAATGTGGCCGTATTCTTAGTCAGGTAAGAAATGCATTCATTCACACTAATTTAAATATAGGAAAAACAGTTCCTTGGTTGCTTAAAGCTCTGTAAATTCTTGACACTTGTGGATAGGTGTTGCGTGGAGAAAGGAAGTTTTAGAACACAACATTCTGTAGACTCCTTGGTCGTGGGTTAACAAAAGAAACTGGAACTTCACGTGAGTCGGATGTTATATTCTACAATTAAAATACGATATATTTTTAAAGACAAAGTAGGAGGGGATAGAGATACGTAGACAAGGGACAAATGATCTAGAATTCATAGAATTAAGCAAAAGAAAATCTGACACAAGCCCCTAAAAGAAGAAAACTGCCTATTTAGAGATACTAATTTATTGTCTATAATTATTTTCAATGACTTTTTAAAAACTTTTGAATATTACAGCACTTAGACCTTATCAAAGGTAATACATTGTGCCAAAATATGTTTCCTCTTAGTGCTCTGAGAAACACATCACATAGAGTTATAGAATAATACTGTTGCTGCATAACCAGCCTCTGAGTATTGTTTTCTTTAGGCTAGACTACTTTCAAGGCTTTTCACGTAAATAATTATTTGTTTTGCTGAAGAAGAAAGAAAACAAGTAGAAATTAAGAATTTGAAAATGTTTCAAACCACAAAACAAAATGATGGATTTGCTGTACTACGGAATACCCATTGAAATACACACCCTTAATTATATAAAGAGGATGGTGCGATAATATGTATCAGCTTATCTTCACATGTTTTAGGTGTGTTCTTATAAATTTGAGTAAGTATCACAGCAGAGATAGTAAGGACCATCAAACTTGTGAATATCAGACTTAGGTAAGAATTCAGGACCCAACCCAGATTTATTGGGGCCACTAACACTTCTCTGCAAAACAATAGAAGAGAAATCACTGAAATGCTGATTTCTACGCAGTGCATCAGAGATGAGCTGTCTTTGGACCACTCAACACATATCTCAATGTGGAACTTCGTTTGGGGTGAGGATCCTAATCTGTGAAGATTGAAGGGAAAAGATAGCAGGCGTTTCTTCTAGTGTTTGATTCTACAAGTACATATGGCTGTCTAGTCTAGGGGTACACTAACATTATTGATGGAATACGAGACAAAAAATTCTTACAAAGTCTGTAAAATATTTCGCCTCTGCTAGACTCTATTCTTCCATCACCATGTTGAGGAATATAATGGCAGCCCTTGCACTTTAGTAGGAGTTGAGAGTCCTGTTCTTCTTCCTTTCCTTTCTTCTTGGTGCTAAGCAGTGTCTCACACTAGCTGATCTTAAGGACAGATTTAAGGGTAGTTGCTCTGTCCAATTCACCTTAGCCTCATACCTTAGGGATGCCCCTGGAAGATCGTGTATCTTCTTTCTGAAACCCATGGCAAACTGCAACTTTGAGGGAGTGATCTTTCCTGCAAATAAGCCTGTAACAGGGCCACAGGATGTGGCAATGAGCCAAGAAGCATTTTCTCTCTTTATTTTATTTTATTTTATTTTATTTTATTTTATTTTTTACTAGGAAGTATGTTCCCTGGTATAGAGACACACATCTCATCTCATTTTATATTTGATGTATATCTCACAGACTCTCAAAAACTTAATCTTCACAGTAACTGTAGTGCAGGTTTTTTTTTTTAAATATGTATTTTATAGAAGAAGAAACTAAGGCTTAAAAGAGGATATGCTACTCTTCTAAAGTCATCTAGTAAATATTCAACCTCGGATTCCAAAGAAGATGTATCCATATCAGAAGCCCAGGGTTTTTACATTCCTTCAATTGCTTCTCATATCTTCATAAAACACCTTGACTTATTGTATCTTCAAGTTCTCCAAATGAGAATTCGGACCTAGTAGAAAAGTGGTTATGATAACAGTCGGTTTTACAGCACAAATGACAGAGTACAGAATTTCATTACAGGTACCAGCCACTCCCTTGAAGTTCTGTGAGCTGGGAATGGGAGAAAACGACTTGACCAAAATTGCCACACAGTGTTTTCTAAGAGTCCTGGATACCAGTAGACAATAAAAAGATTAAGGATAATTAACAATTAGATTCATGCAAAATTCAATAATGTATCTTTTGTTCCAATCGTGTTCCAAAAACAGAGTAATATATTGATATATGATCCTTATTAGTCACTGTTTACTTTCCCAATTTCCCAGACATTAAACTTTGAACAAATGCAGCTTCAGATGACTTGCTCAGTAGAACTTTTTGAGATTTTTTCTTTTGAGTTTACAAGAACAAAAATTATGAAATTTTGGTTATGGAAAATATGCATATATTTTGCCATAGTAAAACTTTAGGACAATTGAAATGATCTAATGTGAAAATTCCAATACATCACCTTTTGGCTGAGACTAAATGGAAAAGTCTAATTTCAAAAGATTTTAAAGAGACATGTACAATGGAAATAAGTCCTTAGTTTCAATATACAATATACAATATTCAATGCCTTTTGATAATTATCATTTTAACCAATTTAAAAGGACATCCTTCAGATTTTGGAAAGGCATATAGTGTTTTCAGTTACCAATATTTACCTAGTTTCACCATTGTTCTCTTTATGTCTGACATACACATAGAGATGTTTCATGTTTCATAAGGCTTTGTCTTTTTTTTTTTACAGGTATCTTACAGACTTTTGAAGACATGGGCCTCTTTGAAGCTTTTAAAATTCCAATTAGGGAATTTATGAATTATTTTCATGCTTTGGAGATTGGATACAGGGATATTCCTTGTAAGTATGCGTGATTTGTGAAATAATACTTTTAAAATATGTCAGATTTGCTGTGGGTAAATGGGATAGTGAATCATTAGCAGGTAGCACAGAATTACATATGGTAGATACTCAATATGGAGACATCATATGGTGATTACGGGATATCACCTGTGTTAGAATCCTGGCTCCTTTACTTTTCAGCTGTATGAGACCCTAGGGTTTACTTAAGCTCTATGTGCCTCATTTCTTAGTCCATAAAATGAGGATTATAACACCTGCTTCATATGATTGTTAGGATCAAATAAGATTATAATTTTAAAGAGGCTATTTTAGTGCCTGGCACACAGGAAGTCCAACATGAGTCCACTTTAATGTGGTTATTTTTTGGAAATAAATAAATACTAAATGTATTGCTCATTTACTAACCCATCCCTTTTATTGGGTGAATTCAACTTTTGTTGTGGCATCTGAAGAGTTAAGTCACTATATATGTTTTCTCCACATAAGATAAAGCTGGCTGGTGTTTAGAGGGACAGGAGGATGATGGTCTGATGAATAAAATAGAAAAGACATCTGGAAGTGGTTATGGAAAAATGATGAGAAACATTTTTAAAAATCAGGTAAATGGGAAGACCCAAGGGAAACACACAATCAAGAATTCAAGCTTTGAGTCTTGCGGGAATAAGTTTCCCATTTATAATAACAAGAAATTGGAACACAGAGGAGATGTTAAATTTTCATTATGTAGCATTTCAGGAATCATCAATCAGAACACATAAGTAAAATGGTCCTACAGTGCTACAAAATATATGGTTTGGGAGACAATGTCTATAGGTCCAAACAGAGAAACTGTGGAGATGTTCAAAAACCATGTAACACATTAAGGAAATAAATATATAGAAAGGAAAGTAATCAAACATAATATGTTGATTGGAGCATGTCTTGGAAATATGTTATTTAAATTATATTTTAGTTTTTAAGCTTTTAAAACTTTTAAAGTTTAAAACTTTTAAGCTTAAAAGTTTTAAAAGCTTTTATATTTGCTTTTATGCACCTCAGACTTCAGAGTTCTGTAACTTTTTCATAATTGTGAAGAGCTGAAGTTACATTAAAAACATAATTAATACTGATAAAGCACAAGTATTTCCAGGAAGGGGTATCACATTAACCTAGGGATTTACTATGAGCATATTGTTTTCAAAATCCCATCCACATGCTACATTGAAATGAATATCCACAGCAGATAGTGTATCATAGAAAAAAATAATGAAGAACTGAATCTACTAATGAGATTTTCTGAAGAATATGGGACCAAAATACAGTCAGAGTAAGGCAGCTGGAGTAAGGCAAAGAGAAGCTGAACAGTACCAGGGCCCCTGGGAACATCTGGCTGACAAATACATGGAAGCTGGAAGAGAAATATGACAAAAGGGGTAGCTGGAAAGGATCTCAAGATAAGCCTTGCTTTCGCAATACAATTTTCCCAGGGCCCACCCTGGTTGGATGCCAGTGATTGACCTAAGTGTTCACAATTCCTCAAAGGTTAAGGAGTTATATAAATAAACTTTTCTAGAAAGGAAGCCACTAAAAACACTAAACAGCTAATCACTAGATTGAATTTCCAAATTCATGTTATATTTTCAAATGTATTTTAATGATATGATTAGCCATAGCAAAGTTCCACTGAGTTCAAATTAATACTAAACTTCATAGACATAAAACTACCAACTTTTCACAGGTAGTATGTCATTAAATCATAATTGAAAGATGGCAAGTGTTTAAGTACAAAATAAGTTTTCCGATTCTAAGATTTATTATTCACTTTTATATTTTCTTATTACATTTTTATATGTTACAAGTAAATAGATATTTTTTTCCCTGAAAGAGTGGGTTCTTTATTCCAGGTGAAAAGAACTTGTTATAATAAACCTGCTTGTTCTATTAGAAGTCCCGGATACTCTCCATAAAGGGAATTTATTTACATCTTTTCATAGGAAAGCTCTAGCTTCATTTGTGATCACTTTTAACTAATAATGTTTAATATGGGCTGAGACTGTAAATTAATATGAATATTTATTAAAAGCTTCACTTATTAGTTATAATTAGCACGTACAAAAATGTACTGTGTACCTACTTATTTTAATATTTACTTTGGACTATATTTCTAATGGTTCTATCTAAATAAATCCTTAGTTGAAAAGAAGCATAAGAGGAACCAAAGTTAAAATGGGGTTGGATTAACTTTAATATGATAATGTGTGCTAATATTAGAAACTAAATTTCTTATTATAGTTCTAAGTGTACCTTTAACAGTTTTCAAGAGAAGAGGGTAAGTAGGAAAGCTTTTAAATTTGTAATTAGAATCCTGACAAAAATTGAAGAATCTAGACTTAAACAGAGAGTTAAATAAAGAAATTTCTTGTTAGTAGCAACAGAAAGACAAGAAATACGGTCAACTCAATAATATAAATGTGATCAAAATATATTTGTTCAATCAAACTTAGGATAAATTAATGTGTGATCAATACCCAATTGCATAAGGACATAAATAATGTTTGGTGTCATTCATAGTTCCTTTCTATTGGGCATTTTGCTTATTAAACAAAAATCCATTCGTATTCACTCATCAATCCAGTTATTTTTGATGGTAGTTTTTTTATTTTCAAAGAGTTTCTTCTCTAAAGTATATTCTCCCTAACACCTCTCATTCTGATTTAAGTTTGAGCAATGGGGAGAATGCCTCAGAAGTACCTGTGATCATGTAGCTATTTCCTGGCAGCAATGAGAATAGTCCTGCTCAACCCATATTTAGTTCAGTTCAATTAAGCTGTACATGATGTGCCCACTGATTTTAAAGCTAGATAGTGAAGTGACATGGTACATGCTAGAGGGGCAGAACTACCAGAGTATTAACTATATTCCAAGAGAAAACAAAATATTCGAAGTGTTACCTCTATTCTTTACTACTTCCGCTTACCCTATGGTGCATAGGAGCATAGACGAAATTTTAAATAAAAAATATATAAATTTGGATCTTAAAATCTGTGAATTTACATACAACTCCAACCCTCCACACCAGCTCACTTCAACTCTGTGCTTGAGGGAAAAGGAGAAAGTTGAGAAACCAAGTGTATCAAGACGGAAGAGGGAGATGGGCGGACTCTGGGAAAGAGGTAGGGTGTACCATGTGCTAGTGTATGCATGTACGTCTATATGTTATTAAAGAGGGCGAGGGGGTTGCCACGTGAGTGAAGGCGTCATCGAGAAGGCTCGCCCAAAATGCAGAGATGAAGGAAGAGGTATGATGATATTAAGGATAAAATAGCTCTGATAACTCTGATAATAGGATAGCTCTGATAACATTTCTTATCCTTCTCAGTTGCCTACCCTGGCCAGAACAAGAAGAGTAATCTTTTAGCATTTTTATGTATCACACAGAAACCTGTCAGTAACTTACATTGATCTTGCTAGCTTCTTTCCTGGGTGTCTTTGCTCCTGGGTTGGGTTACCAGAGAATTAATGACAAGAACAATGGAGATGCCAGCACTTGGCGTAATACCGAGTACATGCTAAGTGAATATTTGATTAGTAAATATGTTATTGACTGCTAACAGGACAGATGGTTTTCTCTTCTTCAATCTAAGTGATTGATGATGGTGTTATTCTCCTACACATACACACATATAACTAGATGTGTATATTTAAATAAGCAGGTAGATTTGGTTAGCGATTTTTTTTATTTAGTACTTTTAAACCTGTACTCGAAAGCAAAAGGAACCTTTTTAAATATATATACTGTCTTTACCTAGTTTTTAAATCGAGATTGTACCAGTCTCATAAAATGAGTTTGGCAGCTTTTCTGCTTATATTTTCAGCACTAGATTATTTACTTAGGATTGATTGCTTGTTGAAAGTTTTTTTTTTGTTTTTGTTTTTTGTTGTATATTTTTTTTTTTTTTTTTTTTTTTTTTTTTTTTTTTTTTTTTTTTTTTTTTTTAAAGCACTACCTATAAAGTTTTCTGGGCCTGGACCTTGGGGTGGGGGACAGGGCGGGGAGGATTAGAGCTCAAAAGCTGCGAGTTCACCTGGAATAGATATTATTGATTCCTTACCTCAGACAGGCTCTGCCAACACTATGAAACCGCCCCCCATCCACCTCTGTACCGCTATGTTCATGCACAGGTTTCTCTGACTTGCAATAATAATATTAACTACTGGCATATAGTAATCTTCCCAGCTTGCAACAGGAGAAGATAATTTAACTAAGAAGTTGGCTTCCAACATATATCCCAAAAGTGGAACCCTACTCCCAGACTGCCATTTTCCTACCATACCAGGTCATTACTATCTTCTACCGCTGGAGGTAGAAGATACTTTATTTTATTCTTACAAATCCAGCATTGACTCTGGGAGAAAGCTGGTGATCTATACTGGTTTTATCTTGTTCTGCAGCAGCAATTTATTTTACATGAATAATGTTTACACAAATTACAAACTCACCATGTATCAGGCCCTTTAAAATCTATTTCCTTCTGTAATTGTCACAATTGTACTATGAATCTGGCAATATTATTCGCATATTTTTAAGATAAAGAAATGAGACTTTTTACTATATCTTATCTTTAAGATAAGGAAGTGGATTTTAAGTAACTCACCCAAGTTAGCATGAATAATAAGTATTATAGCAGAGGTAAAACCATACCTGTCCCAAATCCAGAAAATTCTAGTATGATCAATTCATAAATAGCCCAAGTACAGACATAAAATATGATTGTAATTGTGTGGCCTGTGAATTATTTGTAAATGTAATGGGCTTGTATCACTTGAGATGGTCTATACTCAGGGATATAGATGCCAATCTTAATAAAATTGGTCTTTCAATTATCATATAATATTGATATTCATATTTATGATTGACACAGGTATACAAGTTTTGCTATTTTCTCCTCAGAAGACTAGGATTTGAGTTTCTTTCTTCTTCTCCTTCTCCTTCTCCTTCTTCTTCTTCTTTTATTTTTTTGAGACAGTTTTACTCTTTCACCCAGGCTGGAGTGCAGTGGTGCAGTCTCAGCTCACTGCAACCTCCACCTCCCAGGTTCAAGCAATTCTCCTGCCTTAGCCTCCTAAGTAGCTGGGATTACAGGTGCCTGCCACCATGCTCGGCTAATTTTTGTATTTTTAGTAGAGACAGGGTTTCACCATGTTGGCCAGGCTGAACTTGAATTCCTGACTTCAAATGATTCACCTACCTCGGCCTCCCAAAGTACTGGAATTATAGGCATGAGCCACTGTACCCGGCTGGAGTTGAGTTTCTTTAAGCTCTTCTGATGAGATCTTTTCAAACCCACATCCAGGCCTCTCCACTGAATTTCTAGGGTGTTTACCTAACATTTAGCTGCATATTGTCACTTAAAGACTGATTCCTAATGGCTGCCAGAAATTTAACACCTACCCGGGTGCTACAATTGCCACATTGACCATAGGTTTCCTCTTTCTTCTCTGACTAGGGAATAGGTGTTTCTCTCATATTCTCCTTGTCATTCTAGTTCTCTCCTGTTTCTCTCTTCTCCTTATGTTAAGTATTATGCAGAAATGTAATCTCTTATACTAGAGAAGGAAACAGTATCATGGCTGTTTTGCAGAAATACAATATGTGAAGTTAGTATATTTAGAATAAAGCATACTAATCAGTGAAGTATTATAAGGGGTCTGATAAACAAACAGAAAACTTGGAAGAATTGCACGGAAAAGGGAGGTGAGCCAAGAGCACACTGGGCATGTGGTTATGGTTTGAAAGAAGTTGAACTGCACATGTGGAGTACGACCCCCTTCCCTTATGACATTATGACTAGTGAATCTGGTTTTCCCATAGGTTTTAACTCTTCTAAATGGCTTAGCTTCCTACATTACAAAGGCTTTACATTCAAATGTACATACAAAATACATTACAAAGGAATTACATTCCTACATTATACAAAGAGGCTTTTCTTTTTCTTTTTAGATATTTCTTAGAACTTTATTCTGAAATTAGAATGTCTAGATCAGAGAATATAATTGATTGTGGCTTTGAATTTTGCTTGTGGATGAAATCTACATATAAAAGATATTTTACTGCAGTGCTTTAAGATCGATACAGAGAAATGGTGTTATGTTCTATTCCCAGATTATTTTTGAGTACCATTGATCAGAGATGAAATATTCTGTCTGATTTAGTTGAAGTATGTCATAGCTATTACATTTATTCTTGTTCTCTGCATAGTTTTATGCAGGAGCATGAAAATAAGTACCAGAGTAAACATTATACTGTTTCACACAGTGTGTTTCCTGTATACGTAGTTTCTAGTCGACTATTGACACAGATTTTTCTACTTCGGATACCTGCACGCATAATAAATGTTACAAGTAGGGTTGTTGTTTTTTTTCTTGTTACTATGGATGTTATAAAGTTACGGAAGAGTAATCAAAGAATATTTGTCCTAGAAAGTTTGGCCGACTTTCATGGAAATAGTAAAATGTTAGAACTAGACTGTTTATCCAGTAGATGGCACTCTTAGTTCTTGGACCCCAAAGTTCGTAAATTGATGACTGTTCCTATTCACTGGTTACAGATCATAACAGAATCCATGCCACTGATGTTTTACATGCTGTTTGGTATCTTACTACACAGCCTATTCCAGGCCTCTCAACTGTGATTAGTGACCATGGTTCAACCAGTGATTCAGGTATGTATGAAGTGAATCTGCACTGACTTATGAGAGATGGGAACAAGGGTGTTTTTTTCAAAAAAAAAAAGGAAGTCAAGACAAATGATGTCAGTTTAATACTTTTTAAAAAATTTCTTTGACTCTCATTTTCTCTTCTCAGATTCTGACAGTGGATTTACACATGGACATATGGGATATGTATTCTCAAAAACGTATAATGTGACAGATGATAAATACGGATGTCTGTCTGGGAATATCCCTGCCTTAGAGTTGATGGCGCTGTATGTGGCTGCAGCCATGCATGATTATGATCACCCAGGAAGGACTAATGCTTTCCTGGTTGCAACTAGTGCTCCTCAGGTAAATCTTTAGATTTTGGTTGGAAGAACTAATTTAAAGATTTCTCAAGAAAGTGAAGTTGAGTATGATTTATAATAGGCCCCAAGTTAATATAAGCCGAACTATATATAGTCTCATGTTAAAATTCTCAGAGACCATGCTAATTCTGAAAAGAAACCATGGATTCTTCCAAGATTCTAATAGCAGGTATACAACTTTATTATCTGTGGGAATCATTTCTCAGTTTTCTTCCTAGGAAGAAAACCTACTTGAATTCATGTTAACGGACCTCTTCAACAAACAAAAGGCAACCTATACAAAATCCCCTTTCTGAAAAGATTAGAGAACCAAGTATTTCTTGGACTTTTAAGAATGTAAGGTTTCTTCGTATATAAATACCATTCCTTTGAAATATATTCATTATAATGATTATGATTCTTATGACGTATCTATAGGTTGGTAGGATTTTAACACCTATTTATTTCATTGGAGGAATTTTTTTTTTTTTTTTTTTTTTTTTGCCTAAACATAGATTCCAAAAACAGTGAATAAATTTAAAGTTCATCTTGGTGTATAGTTCCATCTAAGTAAAAAAAATCATCACTAAGTATCTAGACATACCCATTTATACAATCAAATTTAGTCCCTAATTTATTTAATTAGCTGAACCCAAGTTACTAAACATTCTGAGATCCTCTCTTCTTCTACAAGATCTAGAGACCAGTTTCATTTGATATTGACTTTTCTGTTTTCTTCTTTGCCTCTTATGTTCTATTCCACTGCTATCCATTTCCATAGCTGATCTTATGGACTGTTCTATAGTTTTTCTTGAATCTATATATAATAAAACTTATCTGGTATTTTTTTTCTTGACTGTCTACCTTCTTTCCACTTGTCTTTCATACACCAAAATTATTTTTTCTAAATATAGGCAAAAATCCACTGGCCAGGATAATTTGCCGTTCAGATTTTTTTACACATCTACATTTTTATGTACCTCTATATTGATATTCAGTGCTTAGTGTCTTCTTTGTATCCTATGTCTTTTTATTTCTCCATAGGCCATCTTGCACACTAGTGTTCAGGCATTTTGTAGGCAGCTTTCCTTTAAAAAAAAAATTATCTAATAAAACTTCTCTCTGCATTATTAGAGAATTTCAAACAAGTAAATGTCATTTTATGTCTTCAAATACTTGATAAAAGGTGATATTTCCTGTGGAGTGGAGTGAGAATGTTTTAAATCGTAAGCATTTTGGGGATTCCATTCATCTTTAATAGCTATATGTGTTTAAGAGGAGGTAATGCTTATGCCAGATATAGAAAGTAGCCTAGTTACCTCTTGAGGTATTGTAGCATTGGTATAATTATATATCATATATATATATATATATTCACATGTATATGTAAATGTAATTATTTTCTTCCTCCCTCCTCTCTTCTTTTCTATTTGTATAATTATTTTATGTTTATAATTCCTGTACCCTACAAAGAAATCCTAAAGATAAAAAAATCTTTTAATAAAATATCTATTAATCAATCGCTAGTGCCTCCTCACAATGAACTTTGGACTGAAGTTTCAAGGAATAGGAATTTATCTCTAAAAAGGTAAATTTAATCAAGAAAATAATAGAGTCATTGTACATGTAATAAGTGATTCTTAAGTAAGCATGAGTCATGTTGATTATATTTCTTGCTGTTATGAATATAAAGCAATTTCAAAAGCATATTCTCAGGATTTGTTTGTGATTTTTTTTCTTAAAAAGTTAAAATTCTTACTCTCTTTATTTTCCTATGGCGTGGGCTATATAACGATCGTATCAGATTTTTGAGAGAGATCATCAACAGCAGCTGCTAGCCATGAGAATACTTTTCATGTCCACGGCCAAGAGTAATAAAACTTCTTAGATTAACCTGACCATGTGGAAATTTAAAGCATATTCAGTTTCCCATTGCATTGAAAGACAATTTTGGCCAACTAGACCTGAAGAAACCAACTTTGAACTTCGTAGACAATTTAATGGCAAAAGGTAATAGAAAGCTGTACCGAGATCCTTCTCTACTTTAATTTTTTTTTTTTTTTTGAGACAGAGTCTTGCTCTGTTGCCTGGGCTGGAGTGCAGTGGCACAAAGTTGGCTCGCTGCAACCTCCGCCTCCTGGGTTCAAGCGATTCTCCTGCCTCAGCCTGCCAAGTAGCTGGGATTACAGGCTCATGCCACCATACCTGGCTTTTTTTTTTTTTTTTTTTTTTTTTTCAGTGGAGATGGAATTCCACCATGTTGGCCAGGCTGGTCTCAAACTCCTGACCTCGTGATCTGCCTGCCTTGGCCTCCCAAAGTGCTGGGATTACAGGCGTGAGGCACTATGCCTGGCCACACCAGTCTTCATTTTATAGACACATTGAAAGATATCGTGGAAGTAAACTGTTGAACAAAACATGTTACTATCAACTCTCATATGTCAAATGTGAAAATGGAATACAATAAAATGTTTAACCAGAAGCAGACATATAGGTGTTGATCTGAATCTAGATGCCCAAGAAGCTGAGATACTGTCTCTATGGATTATGCTTTGTACCACAGAGAAATAACACATTCTGTCATTGTGGTTTTTGATTGATTTAATTTGTTCTCATCTCTATGGTATATTTATATAAATTATCTGGCAACAGTACAGATCAAAATCTTGAAGCACAATTTTATACCTCAAAAGTAAATGCCCAAATATTAAGTTATGACAAATTTTTATGAACTGTAACTATATTATTTTAATAGTAATTGATAATAAGGCCAAGCGCAATGGCTCATGCCTGTCATCTCAACACTTTGGGAGGCCAAGGTGGGTGGATCACTTGAGGCCAGGAGTTCGAGACCAGTCTGGCTAATATGGCGAAACACCATCCCTACTGAAAGTACAAAAATTGGCCAGGGATGGTGGCGCACACCTGTAGTCCTACCTACTTGGGGGGCTGAGGCAGGAAGATTGCTTGAACCTGGGAGGTGGAGGTTGCAGTGAGCCAAGACTGCACCACGACACTCCAGCCTGAGAGACAGAGCAAGACTCCGTCTCAAAAAAAGAATTTTTTTTTTATTATACATGCCAGTTTTAAAAAGCATTTGTTGCTAATTCAATAATTAATGATTTTTAAAATTTTCATTTTTGTAGGTACATAGTAGGTGTATACATTTATGGGTTACATTAATAAATTCATATAATGTATAATAATCACAACAGAGTAAATGGGGTATCTGTCACCTCAAATATTTATCCATTGTGTTACAAACAATCCAGTTATACTCTTTTAGTTATTTTTAAATGTATAATTAAATTATTTTTGACTACACTCACCCTGTCGCCCATTATTATTATTTTATCCATAATTCATTATTTTACTTTTTCATGAACTTTTTTTTACCATTAATTTACACAGGCCAATAACATTTTTAAGTAGCTAGAGGTTCCCAATTATTTGGTATTATGATCCCTGTATAATATGAAGACAATAAATGTTCTATTGTTTTCTGTTCAACTTTTGTTTTTATCAAAGCAAAACATATTTTAACTTTGTCTCTCAAATAGGTAAATGATGATGTTGGAATAGATTGGACCAATGAAAATGATCGTCTACTGGTTTGTCAAATGTGTATAAAGTTGGCTGATATCAATGGTCCAGCTAAATGTAAAGAACTCCATCTTCAGTGGACAGATGGTATTGTCAATGAATTTTATGAACAGGTAACTGACAACTGTTTAATATAGCTTAATCTATACTTACAGGTTGCTCATGAATTGCTGAAAGCTTCTAACAGCTATGAAAGTATGATCACTCTTTCATATTCATATTTTATCAGAAAATGCACTGGTCAATTTTGATCAAGAGATAAAAGTGACATGTGTAAAATTGGACTCAAATATAATCATAGAACTCTATGATAAAGTTATTTGCAAGCATTCGGGGGGAAGAAGATACTGAGATAGTGGAAGTCAGACGTTAAGAAGATCCTTGAAATACTGCTCTTTTATAGATGTATTTATTATCATAGAAGGTAGTTTAAATGTATATGGAGTAGCTTATATGTATATAGTAGTATAAATGTATATGCATATCACATTAATTTCACTTACTTTCCTAAAAAAATTATTTATTATCATAGAAGGTAGTTTAAACATATATGGAATAGTTTATATGTATATGTATATGGTAGTTCAAATGTATCTGCATATTAGATTAACTTCACTTTTGTAAAAAAATTATTAACAGCATTATATGAAAAAGCTAAAAAGAAATAGGCATTTCATTTGACATGATAATGTGAGAGTTAACAGACTACTCAAAAAGCTACCACAATTACATAAGCCGGGATTGATCCTTCTGACATTAGCCTACACTGATCAGAATGCACTTGAACCTTCCTGTTTGGTACTGTGAACCACTCTTAAAAATAATGTGGAGGTGAAGGAGCATGCATAAAGGACAGGAATAAGTGACAGAAAAGCACGTGAAAAAAATGAAGGTATCTACTCTTGGGGAAATATAACTGTCTTCAGATATTTAAAGGAGTGACATGCTAATTTAGAAATAGGTTAATCATAACATTGCTGTGGAGATTAAAGAAGATAAATTATGTAACATACTTAGCACAGGCTCTGATTCATAAAAAAAGTTAGATCCCTCTCTACTGCCCTAAAAAAGGTATGAATATACCAGTCTATAGAAGTTATTGGGAGGTAGAGTTCAGGTCAATGTCAGAAAGAAATTTATATTGCTAAAGCTGTCCAAAAATAGGCTGAGACACCTTATTAATGGTAATAAATTGACTGTCATTGGACATATTTAAACAGAGATTAGAATGAAATTTTATGGTTACTATAGGTAGGATTCATATATAGAATGAAAGGTTTGTGTTTTTTAAAAATTATGTATTGCCCTTCCTAAGAATGGGATTAATTCATAATCATTCCTGAAATATGGAAATGCAGAAAAATGTAAATTAAAGGGAAAATTCATGTATAATAATACCACTTCTTAGGCGTAATTGTTGCTGATATTTTGAGATATTTTAAATTTTGCTAGATAACTGCTGGCTAAAAATCTCCCTGTTTTCCTCAGAAACATTTGAAGCACTTCAAAATAAAACATTTGTACAGTAATATTATTAAACATATAGATAAATAAGAATATCAGAAACCACACAATCACAGGAGGTACATTAAAAATTCAAACAAAATCTGGGATAAGGTAACCCCTTGAATTGAACAATAAATTCTTTAAAGCTTTCTGGAAGTCAGAGCAAAAAAGGAAAATAGTCTACATTTACATATTTTTTAAAGAATTGTTCTCACCTTTTCGTTTTTTTTTTTTTTTTTTTTTTTTTGAGACAGAGTCTCACTCTGTCACTCTGGAGTACAATGGCACGATCTTAGCTCACTGCAACCTCCACCTCCTGGGTTCAAGTGATTCTCCTGCCTCACCCGCCCGCGTAGCTGGGATTACAGGTGCCTGCCACTATGCCCCGCTAATTTTTTGTATTTTTAATAGAGATGGGGTTTCACCATGTTGGCCAGGCTGGTCTCGAACTCCTGACTTTGTGTAATCCCAAAGTGCTGGGATTACAGGCATGAGCCACCACGCCCAACCTCACCATTGCATTTCATATAAATGCATTATATGAAACACTACTACTTATAATCTACTTATACATTAGAATTTAGACTTTCTGTATTTCTCCTTGATAAAAATCAAAAACCTCAAGATCACAAAAGTACTAATTAGCAACAGTGTTTCTATAGGAATCTTAGCAATTGAGGTAGGATCCTTTAGCAGTCAAGTAAAGAAATTTGTGCATTAATGTCTGGGGTTTTGCATATTTACAAATTTCAGACACCAGGTGAATGTTGACTTCGCTTGTATTTTATTTCCAGGGCGATGAAGAGGCCAGCCTTGGGTTACCCATAAGCCCCTTCATGGATCGTTCTGCTCCTCAGCTGGCCAACCTTCAGGAATCCTTCATCTCTCACATTGTGGGGCCTCTGTGCAACTCCTATGATTCAGCCGGACTAATGCCAGGAAAATGGGTGGAAGACAGTGATGAGTCAGGAGATACCGATGACCCAGAAGAAGAGGAGGAAGAAGCAGCAGCACCAAATGAAGAGGAAACCTGTGAAAATAATGAATCTCCAAGTAAGTTCTAAAACCTAGTTCTAATGTGTTTTCCTTGGGATTGCTTTCTTACTTTAGATGAATGTTATGCTTCTCATGAAATACAATACTCCAGGTCTACACATCATTTGCCGAGTTTGATTACGGGTAGCTCCTTTCCCCAATATCATAACAATAGAAATTCCAGACTATGGAATCTATAATAATAACACATATGATACAAAGATGATACAAAGATATCTTCATCATGAAGTTTAAAAAAAAAAAAGTTTTGAAGCCTATTCTTCAGGGTATCTGCTTTTTGGGTTTTTTTTTCGGTTTTTTTTTTTTTTTTTTTGAGATGGAGTCTCGCTCTGTTGCCCAGGCTGGAGTGCAGTGGCGCCATCTCGGCTCACTGCAAGCTCCACCTCCCGGGTTCATGCCATTCTCAGCCTCCCAAGTAGCTGCGACTACAGGTGCCCGACACTACACCCGGCTATTTTTTTTTTTTTTTTTTTTTTTTTTGTATTCTTAGTAGAGATGAGGTTTCACTATGTTAGCCCAATAGTCTCGATCTCCTGACCTTGTGATCCACCAGCCTTGACCTCCCAAAGTACAGGGATTACAAGCGTGAGCCTCCACGCCCGGCTGCTTCAGGTTATCTTAGTGATTTAAAAGTGAAAGAGTTTCAGTTACTGTGAAGACCAATCATAGCTTTTTATTGGCTTGGTTAGAGGAACTCCATGTGAAGAGATAGGTGGTAGTATTCATTTGTTCATTCAACAGACATTTATTGAGCACCTGCTCTGTGTCAGGCATCCTAGGTACTAGAGATAGAGCTGTGGGGAAAAAAGACAAAAAAAAAAAAAAAAAATCCTTGCCCTTATAGAAGTATATTCTAGTGGGATCAGTAGACAATAAACAGAACAAGTGAGTATATCTATAGTGTGTTAGATACAGTATTATTTACTGTAGTGATAAATACTGAGAAATATGAGAGTAAAAATAAAAGGAGGGAGATATAAAATATTATAGAGATAGGTTAAAATTTTAGGTAAGATAACCAGTGATAGGAAAGATGTAAACAAGGGAAAGATTGTAAAAATAAAAAGAAAAGACCTGCAAGAAGTAAGGGAGTGCTCCCTGGGGCTGTATGTGGAAAGAGGATTCTAAAGAGAGGAGAAAGCAACCTGTGCAAACGTCCGGAGGTGTACATTGGGTGGGGTGCTCAGAGAACAGCAGGAGAACTGGGATAGCCGGAGCAGCAGGACAGAGGCAGTCGGGAACCAAGCTGTCCAAGGGAGAGAATACAGTCATGGGTTCTTAGTTTCTGTTTCTGGTTGGGCCAGTAAAGCCCCTTCCTCATCCCTCTGTTCTGCTTATCACTAGAGACAGAAACTAACAACCATGGTTTCAGGTGCTGAAAGCCTAAAACAAAACAACACAGAAGAACAGCAACAACAAATAAGTCAGCCTAGACGAGCTTGGAAGATAGGACTCTATAGGTCACGGTAAGAGTTGTGGCGTTTACTCTTGAGTAAGATGGGAAATCGTCAGTGGTATTGAACAGAAGCGTTAGTAGACTCAACTTACATTTTAACCGGACTGCTTCAGCTGCTCTATTTAGAATATGCTTGGGGTTGGGAAGGGAGCAAGGATAGACATAGGGGGATCAGTTAGGAGACCGTTGAAATTATCCAAGTGAGAGATGACTGTGTCTTTGGACCAGGGCAGTAGCAACAGTGACAATGACAACTTATCACATCTGGTAATTGCCTGGAGTGCATCATGTGGCCAATCTAACCTATTTAGCTTAATCGACAATAAAATCATTTTTATTTATGCCTCTAAAGCTACTCTCCTATTTATCCTGTCATGAAACAAACAGTGACTAATAGCATAATTAGTAAAAATCCATGACCCTTACAATGACATTACACAAATACTGTTCCTGTGTTTGTAAGAAAGTAGTATGTGATTTCTGTTTACCTTTACAGATAAAGTACCATCTTAATATTCTTAAAGTTCTTACCAAAAATACAACCAATGAAAGACATTCTGATCATTTTGTGCCTATTTTTATCACAGTCAGGATAATGCACAACTTGGTTCATTCCAACCATCTTGTAAGCAGATTAACCTTATACTGATCCATTTTACTCTCATATAAGCACCTTGTTGTAGGCACACATAAGCAAACATAAAGAAGTCATTATCAATTATGAACTTATGAGGTAGAATTTTGCAAATTGAGCTTTATGTCAGATCTGGCCTGTTAATTATTTTTTGTAGAATGGGGGAAAATAAAAGTTGTTTTTCTTCAATATGCTACTGTCAAAGTAATTATATTTTATTTATCTGATGCAAATAAAAAGACTTCCATTAGAAAGTTTGTACTGATCTTGGGATTCAGAGCTAGAAACCAAGACTTGGATTTCATGGGTTATTCATTCATTTTTTTCACTCAATAAACATGTATTAGTTTTCTCTTTTTATTTGTTTTCATTTCAAAGAGCCAGGTAGTTTGCTGTCTTACTAAGAATAAGACAGTTTTTCCACTGAATGAAGGTATTGTCGGCTTAGCCTCTGGAAAAGCTTTGTTCCCAGGGGCCCTGACTTACTGCTATTTGAACTCAAACACATGGAAAATGCAGACACATAGATCCAGGCATTGGGAATTGAAGGACCCAGGCCAGAAGATTTAACAGGCTCAACTTGTCAACCTAGCCTCTAGCAGCAAATGCTACAACCACATATTGCATTTCTTTCTGTTCTGAAGGGTTGGGTTGTCATACCTTCCCATTTTTATCAAGTTCACTAAAGCAGGAATGAGAGTTTTTGGGGTTCTGTTTGCTCATGCCTTCCAAAAGTTAACTGACCACATTATATTACAATTTAAAAATATCCCATCCACAATGATTTGATATGTAGCTTTGGAAATAATATCTTTAAAGTATTTCTTTACAACCAAGAAAATGGTAAATATGGAGCAACGTTAGTATTTACTAAATATTGGCCACATAGAGTAACGGAACTTTAGAAATGAAGGGCGAATTGATGCTTATCAGTTTAGCTGCCTCACTTTACAAAAGATTAAACTAAGGCTCAGAAATTTAAATAACATTGCAAGGTTGTAGAACCAGAAAGGGAACCTAGGTTTCTTAATTTTTAACTTCAATGCTTTTGGTTCTTAGTAATTTTAATTTCAGAATTCATACTGGCTAAAATGGTTACCTTGACTTTGCCTAATACTTAGGTTTCAGAAAAAAATAAATATGCACAGATAAGTTCTGTAGTTTGTAAAACTTGGAGATGTCCCAGGAAACACAGAATAAAATGATTCAATATGGTATCCTAGGAAAAGAAGGTTTTTATCCCACCTTATAATTAAATCTGAAAGATTCCTACAGCGAACTAAGAGGTTTCTAATGAAGTACTAAGCTGCATTTAGAATTTGAGCAATGAAAGGCTCTTTGTTCTCCTTTCAAAAGGTTCCAGTACCGAACAATTTGGCTCCCAATACAGGCATGTTTTAGACCACCTGCGGACTCTAATCTACGCAAATTTATTTGGTATAAACTTTCTTCTACGTCACCTTCTTATTCAGTATAATTCCAGAGAGGTTTATTGCTAACATTTAACAGTATTAATAAGAGGACGGCTACTCTCAGGGGGACTGCCCTGGAAGGGAAAAAGAGGAAAATTGAGCTTTTGTTAGCTTCTTCACTATGAATGCACTTCAATCAATGTGTATAACTTTAAGATGAAATAATCACCTTGAACTGAAGAGTGTTTGCTGTAACCGTGATTCAAACCTGTCCATCACACAGGGGTCCTCTGCAACTCTCTTGATTCAAACGATTAGGTTAAAAAGTATATTAATATTTAAAAATTTCTCAACAGAATTTGATTTATAACAAAACAAAGTAGAAATAGACAAGTAGAGGTAGAAGGGTAATTTTAATTTGCTTTTAAAATCTGATGTATTAATGTATTTTATTGACTTTCATAGAAAGAATTCAAATTTATTTAAATTGCAATTATATCTACTGCCCTTGTTAGGAAGCTTTCAAATGGAAGAATTGATATAAGGGGTCATAGCCTGTGGCCCATACACTTTTGCTTGTGTCCCAGTTCTTCAAACTTTGCTTGGAATACTGCTAGCCCCTTTTCATCTAGTGTATTTAATTCTCATTACTTACATCCAGCCCAGGTACCAGGTCCTTTAAAAAAATTATACCTAATTTTCCACAGTTTGAGTCTTTTGTGTTGCCGTGGTTTGATGTATCAAAGATAAATTGCACCAGACATTTGTTAAAAATGGCAATGAAGGCTTTATTCAAGACTATTGTAATGGGGAGACAGATTGAACTCTGTTGAAGCAAAAGGCAGAATTGTTAAATGCTGCTGTAAGCTAGTGAAAAAGTGCTGGAGGACGTTATGGGAGCATTGGCTAGTATGATTAAGTCACCTGTTAATTGGTACTTACTAAAGTTAGGCTCCTCCCTCCCCACAGAGACTAGGAGGTAGGCTTGCCTGCTCACCTACCTTTCTTCTTTCCTTCCATCCTTCCTTCCTTCATTTAAATCTTTTTTAAATTTTAAAATTTAAATTTTATTTTGTAAGATCGTAAAGCTAGTTAGAGGCTGGGAGAAGATTTACCTATATTCCAGAGGGACAGAGAAATAATTTGCTGTTTCAGGTTTTCTAAAGTAAATGCTCTGACAAGAGGGAGGTCAGGGTCCTATAGTCTAGAAGTCTAACACTGAGGCAAACTGAGAGAAATGGCAAGCCCATCGTGGTCACAAGAATATATCTGTCATAAAACATAGCACTTGTATTTCAGTTTTTGTCTTCTTGGCGTGCTCTCTTACAGAGAGTATAAGCTCCTTTAAGGCAAGCTCTGAGCTTAATTGATCTTTGTTTCCAAAGTGTCCTGGAAAGTATTTGCCAGTTAGTTTGAGTCTATCTCATGCAGAAATGATGACTATCATACATATATTTTTTTCCTTTTGACTCTGCGTGTGTTCATTTCCCTCAGCACTCATTCAATTTAATAATTGTCATTCTGTGTCTGTATGGTTCAAAACTAATTCAAGATAATTTAATGTCCTTTTTCTGCACTGTGTCTTAAAAATTAATTTTCTTGTTCTGTAGAGTACAAGAAATGTCTGCAGTGCACTGTAATAAAACCGTTAAAAGAATGACTAGCACTTCCACAAAGATGTTGGTAGATGACCTCCAAGTTTCTTTGTCACCTATAGAAATTGGCTTTGTTTTCTTATTTCATTATTGTGCTATTAATACTTTTTTCTTCTTTTTTTTCTTGCTCCCAGAGTAAGTCATATCTACCTCATTAAGTAGACCTAAATATCCCTTTTGATCTTCCTGCTAACTTGTACTTTTTTTTAAATTGTTTATTTACTTTTGTAGAGACAGCAGTCTCACTTCATTTATTTCTGTAGAGACAGGGCCTCACTATGTTTCCCAGGCTGGTTTTGAACCCCTGACCTCAAGTGATCTTCCTGCTTCAGCCTCCCAAGTAGCTAAGATTACAGGCAGCATGATCCACCATAGCCAGCTTGAACTATTAACTCTTTAATGAAGTCTCAATTAGATCAGGATTCCCTGTAAACCACTTTTTCATATTGGTTTTATTTTACCACTTATCAATACTTCATCATTTACCTGGAAATGTGAAGCAAAAACTAGAGAAAAAATTACTCATTTAGTAAACTTTTACCAAATGCTTTACTAAAGTCTAGGTCTCCACAGATATTATGTATACACAAAAGAAAAGAGAAAAGCCTATATACCAGATGATATGGTTTGGCTGTGTCCCCACCCAACTCTCATCTTGAATTGTAGTTCCCATAATCCCCATGTGTCATGGGAGGGACCTGGTGGGAACTAATAAAACCATAGGGGCAGTTACCCCCATACTACTGTTCTCATGATAGTGAGTGAGTTCTCACAAGATCTGCTGGTTTTATAAGGGGCTTTTCCCCCTTTCCTTGGCACTTCTCTGTGCCACCAAGTGAAGAAGGATGCTTACTTCCCCTTCCACGATGATTGTAATTTCCTGAGGCCTCCATAGCCCTGAGTCAATTAAATCTCTTTTCTTTCTGAATTACCCAGTCTCGGGTGTTCTTTATAGCAGTGTGAAATGGACTAATACAGTAAGTTGGTACCAGAAGTGGGGTGCTGCTATAAAGATATCCAAAAATGTGGAAGCAACTTTGGAACAGAGTAACAGGCAGAGGTTGGAACAGTTTGGAGGGCTCAGAAGAAGACAGAAAAATGAAGGAAAGTTTGGAACTTCCTAGAGACTGGAGAGTAATATGGTTTGGCTGTGTCTCCACCTAAATCTAATCTTGAATTCCCATGTGTTGTGAAGGGACCTGGTGGGAGGTAATTGCATCATGGTGGCAAGTCTTTTCTGTGCTGTTCTTGTAATAGTGAATAAGTCTCACAAGATCTAATGGTTTTAAAAAGAGGAGTTCCCTTGCACAAGCTCTTTTTGGATGTTGCCATCCATGTAAGATACAACTTGCTTCTCCTTTCCTTTCCCCTTGATAGTGAGGCTTCCCCAGCAACATGGAACTGTGAGTTCTCCATTAAATCTCTTTCCTTTGTAAATTGCCCAGTCTCAGGTATGTCTTTGTCAGATGCGTGAAAATGGACGAATACAGTAAATTGGTACTGGTAGAGTGGGATGCTGCTGAAAAGATAATCACAAATGTGGAAACGACTTTGGAACTGGGTAACAGGAAGAGGTTGTAACAGTTTGGAGGGCTCAGAAGAAAACAAGAAAATGTGGGAAAGTTTGGAATTTTCTAGAGACTTGTTGAATGGCTTTGACAAAAAATGCTGATAGTGATATGAACAATAAAGTCCAGGCTGAGGTGGTCTCAGATGGAGATGAGGAATTTGTTGAGAACTGGAGCAAATGTGACACTTGTTCTATTTTAGCAAAGAGACTGGCAGCATTATCCCCGTGCTCTAGAGATTGGTGGAACTTTGAACTTGAGAGAGATGAGTTAGGGTATCTGGTGAAAGAAATTTCTAAGCACCAAAACATTCAAAGGCGACGGGTGCTTCTCTTAAAGGCATTCCATTTTATAAGGGAAGCAGAACATAAAAATTTAGAAAATTTACCATCTGGCAATGCAATAGAAAAGAAAATCCCATTTTCTGAGGATAAATGCAAGCCAGCTGCAGAAATTTACATAAGTAATGAGGAGCCAAATGTTAATCCCCGGGACAATGGGGAAAATGTCTCCAGTATATGTCAGAGGTCTTCATGGCAGCCCCTCCTATCACAGGCCTGGGGGCCTAGCAGGAAAAAGTGATTTCATAGACTGGGTTCAAGGTCCCCGAGCAGTGTGCAGCCTAGGGACTTGGTTCCCTGCATCCCAGCCACTCCAGTTGTCACTGAAAGAGGCCAAGGTACAACTTGGGATGTTTCTTGAGAGGATGGAAGCCTCAAGCCTTGGCACCTTCCACATGGTGTTGAGCCTGTGAGTACACAGAAGTCAAGAATTGAGGTTTGGGAACCTCCACCTAGATTTCAGAGGATGTATGGAAATTCTTGGATGTTCAGGCAGAAGTTTGCTGCAGGGGTGAGGCTCTCATGGAGAACCTCTGCTAGGGCAGTGCGGAAGGGAAGTATAGGGTCAGAGCTACCACACAGAGTTGCTACTGGGGCAATGCCTAGTGGAACTGTGAGAAGACAGCCACTATCCTCCAGACCCCAGAATGGTAGATCCACCAACAGCTTGTACCGTGTGCCTGAAAAAGCCACAGACACTCAATGTCAGTCCATGAAAGCAGCCAGGAGGGAGGCTGTACCCTGTAAAGCCACAGGGGCAGAGCTGCCCAAGACTATAGGATGCTCCTCCTTGCCTTCCACCATGATTGTCAGGTCTCTCCAGCCATGTGAAACTGTAAGTCCAATAAAATTATTTCTTTTGTAAATTGTCCAATCTTGGGTATGTCTTTATCAGCAGCATGAAAATGGACTAATACAGAGGACTCAGAAGACAGGAAGATGTGGGAAAGTTTGGAACTTCTAGAGACATATTGAACGGCACTGACCAAAATGCTGATAGTGATATGGACAATAAAGTCCAGGCTGAGGTGGTCTCAGATGAAGATGAGGAACTTGTTGAGAACTGGAGTAAAAGTCACTCCTGCTTTGCTTACCCTGCAAAGCCACAGGGGCAAAGCTGCCCAAGGCTGTGGGAGCACACCTTTTGCATCATTTTGACCTGACTATGATTCATGGAGTCAAAGGAGATCAGTTTTGAACTTTAAGGTATAATGACTGCCCTATTGAATTTTAGACTTACATGGGGCCTGTAGTCCCTTTGTTTTAGCAAAGAGACTGGTGGCATTTTGCCCTAGCCCTAGAGATCTGTGAAACTTTGAACTTGAGAGAGATGATTTAGGGTATCTGGCCAAAGACATCTCTAAGCAGCAAAGCACTCAAGAG
Source organism: Rhinopithecus bieti (assembly GCF_001698545.2). NCBI lineage: Eukaryota > Metazoa > Chordata > Mammalia > Primates > Cercopithecidae > Rhinopithecus > Rhinopithecus bieti. The sequence goes on along the minus strand of NW_016809129.1, from coordinate 1,204,098 downwards.
GTGACTTTGTTGCTATTAAAAGCATTCAGTTTTATGTATTCAGAAAGACATGGTTTGGAATTGGAACTTAGGTTTAAGAGGGAAGCTGAGCATAAAAATTCAGAAAATTTGCAGCCTGAGGATATGATAGGAAAGAAAAACCCTTTTTTTAGGAGAAACTCAACTTGGCTGTAGAAAATTTGCATAAGTAACAAGGAGCAAAATGTTCATCTCCAAGACAATGGAGAAAATGTCTCCAGGGCATGTCAGAGACCTTAGCAGCAGCCCCTCCTATCATAGACCCAGAGGCCTAGGAAGAAAAAATGACTTCACAGGCCAGGTCCCAGACCCTCTGCTGTGTGCAGCCTAGGGACTTGGTGCCATGAGTCCCAGCTGCTTCAGCCGTGGCGGAAAGGGACCAATGTACAACTCAGTTCATGGCTTCAGAGGGTGCAATCCCCAAGCATTGGCAACTTCCACATCATGTTAGGTCTGTGGTGTTCACAAGACAGGTATTGAGGTCTAGGAACCTCCACTTAGATTACAGAGGATGTATGGAAATGCCTGGATGTTCCAGCAGAAGTTTGCTACGGGGCAGAGCCCTCATGGACAACCTCTGCTAGGGCAGTATGGAAGGGAAATGTGGGGTTGGAGCCACCACACAGAGTTCCCACTGGTGCACTGCCCAGTGGAGCTGTAAGAAGACAGCCATTGTCCTTCAGATCCCAGAATGGTAGATCCACCAACAGCTTGCACTGTGCACCTGGAAAAGCCACAGGTCATCAATGCCAGCCTGTGAAAGCAGCTGGAGGGGAAGTGCTGTACCCTGCAAAGCCACAGGGGCAAAACTGCCCAAGGCTGTGGGAGCATACTTCTTGCATCAGTTTGGCCTGGATGTGAGACATGGAGTCAAAATAGATCATTTTTGAACTTTAAGGTATAATGACTGCCCTATTGAATTTTAGACTTACACGGGGTCTGTAGCCCCTTTGTTATGGCAGATTTCTCCCATTTGTAATTACTGTATTTATCCAATGCCTGTACCACCATTGTATCTGGGAAGTAACTAATTTGCCTTTGATTTTGCAGGTTTATAGGCAGAAATGACTGGCCTTGTCTCAGATGAGACCTTGGACTTGGACTTTGGGTTAATGCTGATATGAGTTAAGACTTTGGGGGACTTTTGGAAAGGCAAGCTTGTGTTTTAAAATGTGAGGATATTAGTTTTGGGAGGTGTAAGGGGCAGAATAATATGATTTGGCTATGTCGCCACCCAAATCTCATCTTGAATTGTAGTTTCCATAATCCCCATATGTTGTGGGAGGGACCCAATGGGAGATAATTGAATCATGGGGGTGGTTATTGTCATGCTGTTCTTGTGACAATGAGTTCTTATGAGATCTAAAGGTTAAAAGGGGCTTTTCCCCCTTTGCTTGGCACTTCTCTCTTCCTGCCACCATGTGAGTAAGGACATGTTTGCTTCCCCTTCCACCATGATTGTAAGTTTCCTGAGGCCTCTCCAGCCCTGTGGAACTGTGAGTCAATTAAACCTCTTTCCTTTATAAATTACCCAGTCTTGGGCAGTTTTTTATAGCAGCATGAGAATGGACTAATACACCAGGGAAATTCAGTCTAATGGGAGGATCTTAGCTGAACTTCTGAACTCTTGGCTCAAGTCTAAAATTGTCACTTAGATGATGGTACTGAGAGTTACATGATATTCTGGTTTCTTGGAAGAGAACAGACCTCTCTTCTAAGCTCTCTACCAGCTGCCTACTTTACCTCTCTACTTAGAGGTCTTCCAGACACCTCATGTTCAGAATACTTCTATTCATTTTCTTCTGATATGGTTTGGCTGTGTCCTCACCCAAATCTAATTTTGAATTGTAGCTCCAATAACTCTCATGTGTTGTGGAAAGGACCCAGTGGGAGACACTTGAATCATGAAGGCAGTTTCCCCCATATTGTTCTCCTGGTAGTGAATAAGTCATGGATCTGATGATTTTATAAGAGGTTTCCTCTTTTGCTTGGCTCTCTCATTCTCTTTTTGCCTGATGCCATGTAAGACATGCCTTTTGCCTTCTGCCGTGTTTGTGAGACCTCCCCAGCCATGTGGAACTCTTAGTCCATTAAACCTCTTTTTTTCTTTAAAAATTACCCAGTCTCAGGTATGTCTTCATCAGCAGTGTGAAATGGACTAATATACCCTCAAATCTACTCCTCATTCAACCTTCCCTTTCTCAGTGCATCTTACCAACATGCTCAACTGCTCAGGTCAGAAAACAGGGTTGTCTCTGATTCCTCCCTCTTAATTGCCTACCTCTAATCAGTTGCCAAGTCCTGTTGATTCTACCATACAAATATATCTCATATTTATTGAATTTTCTTCATTTTCATTACCCTGTCCTAATCCAACCACCACCTTCATACAATATTGTACCAACTGAGCCATTTCCCTCCCTTTCTGCTGACTTTCAAAGACTCCGTAAGACTCAGTATAATTGTACCTGCTTGTTCACTATCTTTCCTCGAGAGTAAAAGCCTGCTGCTGGCAAGCATCATATTCATCTTGTCTGTCAGAGGGTCACTAGAACTGAGGACAACATTTGGTACATACCAGGTGATTCATAAATAAATAAGGAATTAGAAGCCTAAATAGTGAATGCTGACATTAATCTTCTTTAAAATATCTTATATATTTTTCTGTTTAAATTGGGTTTATTATATTTCCTCAAAGGATATAATCCTGTGAAAATTATTGTTAATATTTCCATGTTGAAAACTCTGAATCATTTGGTCAAAGAAAATGTATTTCTTTTTTAAATGCATATTTGCTGATGTGTAAGATCTGTACAGGAGTGTCCAAGGCTCCCTCAAAGACCCTATAGTCTAGAAGAGAAACTGTTTGGAATATATGAGAATAAGATTTGAGTTTCTATTTTTTAAGTAGGGTACTCATTTATTCAGATTAATAGACAGAACTGAATAATTTTCCAAAGTAGATGTAAAACTGTATATTCCTATAAGCACTATATTATTTCTAATTGTTAAATTCCTTGTCTACACTTGATGTTTTAGAGTCATTTTCATTTTAGCTATTCTAAGTAGGCATAGTTTTCATTTGCATTTCCCTGTCTTATAAGCAACTTTTTGTATTTTTAATCAATACATATTTGTACATATTTATGTGGGGCACATGTGATATTTTGTCACATACATCGAATGTGTAATGATTAAATCAGGATATTTAGAGTATCCGTCACTCTGTTGCCCAGGCTGGAGTGCAGTGGCGCATTCTCGGCTCACCACATGCTCTGCCTCCTGGATTGAAGTGATTCTCCTGCCTCAGCCCCCCAAGTAACTAGGACAGGCATATGCCACCATGCCTAGCCAATTTTTGTATTTTTAGTAGAAATGGAGTTTCTCCGTGTTGGTCAGGCTGGTCTTGAACTTCCGACCTCAGGTGATCCACCCACCCTGGCCTCCCAAAGTGCTGGGATTACAGGCATGAGCCAGGAGCCACTGCGCCCAACCATATCATTTCTATGTGTTGGGAAGTCCCGTCTTCCCACTATTTGGAAGTATGCAATACATTATTGTTAACAGTAGTCACCTTACTCTGCTATTAAAGATAAGAACTTATTTATTTTAACTAGTAGGTCTGTACTAATTAATCAGTATCTCTTCATTCCTCCTAACCCCCAACCATATACCCTTCTCAGCCTCTGGTGTCTGTCATTCTACTCTCACTTCCATGAGATCAACTTTTCTAGCTTCCACATAAGAGTGAGAACGTGCGATATTTGTCTTTCTTTTCTACGTTTATTTCATTTAACATAATGATCTCCAGTTCCATTAATGATGCTGTAAATGACATGATTTTATTCTTTTTATGTCTGAATATTATTCCATTGTGTATGTATACCACATTTTCTTTATCCATTCATCAGCTGATAGACACTTAGGTTGATTCCATGCCTTTGCTATTGTGAAGACTGCTGCAATAAGTATGGGGGTACAATTGTCTTTTTAATATACTAATTTCTTTTCCTTTTGATAAATGCCCAGTAGTGAGATTGCTAGATCATATGGTTGTTCTCTTTTGAGGTTTTGAGAAATCTGCGTACTGTTTTCCATAGTGGCTATACTAACTTATATTCCTACAGTGTTATGAGTTCCCTTTTTGCCACATTCTTGCCAGCAACTGTTGTTTTTCTGTTTTTACTAATAGCCATTCTAACTGGGGTAAGATGATATCTCATTGTGGTTTTGATTTGCATTTTCCTGGTGATTAGTGATATTGAGCATTTTTTCATATACCTGTTGACCATTTTTATGTCTTCTTTTGAGAAATGTCTATTCGTGTCTTTGCCTACTTTTAATAGAATTTTTTGTTTTGTTTTTTAACTGTTGTTTGATTTTCTTGTATATTCTGGATATTAGTCTCTTGTTGTATGAACAATTTGCATATAGTTTCTTCCATTCTATAGATTTTCTCTTCACTGTGTTGATTCCTTTGCTGTATAGAGGGTTTTAGTTTTTAGTTTAGTCCCATTTGTCTATATTTGTTTTTGTTGCCTGGGTTTTCGAGGTCTTAATCATAAAATCTTTGCTTAGGTCAATGTCCTATAGAATTTCCCTTATGTTGTCTTCTAACTATTTTATAGTTTTGGCCTTACTTAAGTCTTTAATCTGTCTTGAGCTCATTTTTGTATATGGTGAGAAATGGAGTCTAGTTTCATTCTTCTGCATGTGAATATCCAATTTTCCCAGCACCTCTTAATAAAAAATATGTCCTTTCTTCAATATATATTCTTGGCACCTTTGTCATAAATCAGTTGACTATAAGTACATGCATTTATTTCTGGAGTCTCTGTTTTCTTGGTCTATGTGTCCATTTTTATACCAATACCATGCTGTTTTGTTTACTATACCTTTGTGGTATATTTTGAAGTCAGATAGCGTGATGCCTGCATCTTTGTTCTTTTTGTTCAGGATTGCTTTGGCTATTCAAGCTCTTTTTTGGTTCCATAGAAATTTTATAATTGTTTTTCCTGTTTTTTTGAATAATGTGTTGGTCTTTTTTTTTAAATAAAGATTGCATTTAATCTATACATTGCTTGGGTAGAACAGTCATTTTAAAAATGTTAATACTTCAGATCCATGATCATGGAATGTCTTTGTATTTGTTTGTGTTGTCTTCAACATGTTTCATCAGATTTTTGTAGTTTTCCATGTAGAGGTCTTTATCTACCTTGGTTACATTTATTTCTCATTACTACTTTTTTAGCTATTGTAAAAGGGATTGCCTTCTTAATTTCTTTGTCAGCTAATTCATCATTGGTGTATAGAAATACTACTGATTTTTTGTATATTAATTTTTCTATCCTGCAACTTTACTCAGTGTATTTATCAGATCTAAGTGTTTTTTGGTGGAGTGTAGGTTTTTCTAGATATAGGACTATATCATCTACAAAGAGGGACAATTTAACTTCCTCTTTTCCAATTTGGATGCCTGATTGCTCTGAGTAGGACTTCTAGTACAATTTTGAATAGCAGCAGTGATAGTGAGCAATCTTGTCCTTTTCCAGTTCTTAGAGGAAAGGCTTTCAACTTTGCACATTCAGACATTAGCTGTAGTTTTATTATGTGTGGTGTTTATTATGTTGAGGCATGTTCCTTCCTAGTATTTTTAGTTTTATCATGAAGTGGTGTTGAATTTTATCAAATGCTTTTCTGCATCTCTTGAGAGGATAGATGAAGAAAAGCATTTTATGCAAAGTCATCCAGTAGTGGACTTTTTATTGTTGGGAGTCTTTATTGTTGATTTAATGTGATTACTTATTATGGGTCTGTTCAGGTTTTCTATTTCTTCCTGATTCAATTTTGGTATATGTTTCCAGGAATTTATCCATTTCATCTAGGTTTTCTAGTTTGCTAATACATACTTGTTCATCATAATCTCTGATAATCTTTTGTATTTCTATGGTATCCATTATAATGTCTCCTTTTCATTTCTGATTTTATTTTGGAGGCCTTCTCTTTTTTCTTGGTTAGTCTACCTAGTGAACTTATTCATTTTGTTTATCTTTTCAAAAAACCAACTTTTTGTTTCCTAGATACACTGTGTCTTTAATTTTCTATTGTATTCAGTTCTCTTCTTATCTTTATGTTTTCTTTTATTCTACTAATTCATGGCCTAATTAGTTCTTGCTTTTCAAGTTCCTTGAGGTGCATTATTGGGTTGCTTATTTGAAATATTTTTAGTTTTTTGTTGTTGGTATTTATTGTGTTAAACCTCCCTTTGACTACTACTTTGTGTTGTTTCCACTTTCATTTGTTTCAAGAAATTTATTGATTTATTTCTTAATTATCTCTTTAACCCAAAGGTCTTTCAGGAACAAATTTTCTAATTTTCTTGTATTTACACAGTTTCCAAAGTTTGTCTTGTTATTGATTTCTAGTTTTATTCATTGTGGTCTAACAAGAAACTTGATATGATTTAGATTTTTAAAAAATGTGTTGAGACTTGTTTTGTGTCCTAACATCTGGCCTATCCTGGAGAATAATTCCATGTGCTAACAATGAGTATTCTGTAGCTGTTCAACAAAATGTTCTGTAAATATCTGTTAGGTCCATTGGTCTAAAATGCAGTTTAAATCCAATGTTTATTTATTAATTTTCTGTCTAGATGAGCTGTCTAGTTCTGAGAGTGGGATGTTGAAGTCCTCAACTATTTTTATGTTGAAGTGTCTCTCTCTCTCTCTCTAGATCTATTAATATTTGCTTTGCATATATCTGGGTGCGATATTGCTTCTCAGCCTCTCGGCTAAGATCAGGTTATCTGGTCTTAGTATCTGGGTGCTCTGGTGTTAGTGCATATATGTTTAGAACTACTTTATCTTCTTACTGAATTGATCTCTTTGTCATTATATAATGACTATGTCCACTTTTTACTGTTTTGACTTAATTTCTGTTTCATCTAACATAAGTATAGCTACTCTTGATTGTTATTTGTTTTTGTTTGCATGAAGTATATTTTTCTTTTACTTCTAGTCTATATTTGTCTTTTCTTTTACTTCTAGTCTGTATCTTTCTACAGGAGAGATGAGTTTCTTAGCACATAATTAAGTCATGTTTTTTAATCAGTTCACCCATTCTGTGTCTTGTAAGTGGAAATCTTAGTCTGTTTACACTCAAGGTGATTATCGATATCTGAGTCCTTATTCCTGTCACTTTGTTAATTGATTTATAATTGTTATGTATATCTTTTTTCCTTTCTCTCTCTCTCATTGATTATCATTGCATTTGGGTGGTTTTCTGTGGTGGTAACATTTGATTCCTTTCATTTCCTTATTCGTGTTTGTTCCACCAGTGGGTTTTACACTTTCAAGTGTTTTCATAATGATAGATATCATCCTTTTGCTTTCACATGTAGGCCTCCCTTAGGTATTTCTTGTAGTGCTGGTCTAGTGGTGATTAATTCTCTGAGTTTTGCTTCTGTGAAAAAAGACTTTATTTTTCCTTCATTTGTGAAGGATAACTTGGCTGGGTATATGGTTTTTTCTTTCAGCAGTTTGAATATATTATCCCATTATCTTCTGGCCTGAAAGATTTCTGCTGAGAAATCTGTTAGTCTGATGGAAGTTTCCTTGTAAGTTACCAGATACTTTTCTTTTGCTGTTTTTAGAACTCTCTATGTCTTTGACTTTTGACAGTTTGACTACAACGCACCATGGAGAAGACCTTGAATTGTATTTTTGTGAGTTTCTCTGAGCTTCCTGCATCTAGATGTCTAAATCTCTATTTGTTAGACTTGGGAAGTTTTCACCTATAATTTTGTTAAACAGGTTTTCTGTCCTTTTCATTTTCTTTTCACCTTCTGGGACACTGAAAATTAAAATATGTCATGCAAGCTTTGTTTATTATTATTATTTTTTTTATGTTTTTGAGGTTCATCTGACTGGGTTATGACAAAAGACCCATCTTCAAATTCTGATTCTTTCTTCAACTTGATCTAGTCTATTGTTAAAACTTTTGGATGTATATGTATTTCTTTCAATGAATTCTTCATTCCAGAGTTTCTCTTTGGTTCCTCTTTTTTCTTTTCTTGATACCTGTCTCTTTAGTAAATTTGTCATTCATATTACAAATTGTTTTTCTTCTTCCTTATCTTAGGTATTTCCTGTCATTTCTCTGTTGAATTCAAAATTATATTTTAGATGATAAGTCTGATTACCTACTCAGTCCATTGGTTCTTCTCTGTGGAGGAGGCAAGTACCAGATGTCTCTAGCCTACCATCTTGAAGATGCCAAGATAAGTGTCTTTTTTTTTTTTGAGACGGAGTCTCACTCTGTCGCCCAGACTGGAGTGCAGTGGCCGATCTTGGCTCACTGCAAGCTCCACCTCCCAGGTTCACGCCATTCTCCTGCCTCAGCCTCCCAAGTAGCTGGGACTACAGGTGCCCGCCACCACGCCCAGCTAATTTTTTGTATTTTTAGTAGAGACGGAGTTTTACTATCTTAGCCAGGATGGTCTCGATCTCATGACCTCATGATCCACCCGCCTCGACCTCCCAAAGTGCTGGGATTACAGCCGTGAGCCACCACGCCTGGCCCAAGATTAGTTTCTTAAAGGAGATATACTAAGGTAGAACTTTTTTTGTTGTTACAAGTTATAAAATTCCAGTGGAATGAGGATATACAAAAAGTGAACATTATTGATTCATGTACACATGATGTTAGCTATTATCAGTGCTTATTTGTTCCTGCTTTTGTCTCTGCCTCACCTGCCTAACAGCTTGTTCTTTCAGCCTTGCTTTCTTCATGAGGCTGGAACTATAGGCAGCTCTAAGTTCACTTCATTCCAGATGCATAAGCAAAGGAGAAAGGATCTCCAATTATACCTCTCAAACCCACATTCATTATGTGCAAATGGGAAATATCTCAGGGAAGGACTCAGGCCCAACTTGGGTCACCCATGCAACTATTGGCCAGTCACTGTGATACAATTTTGTAGACCGGTTGTGAGTGAGGAAGTAGAATTTAATAACCTTTTCTAGAACCACATAATTGAAGGGAGGGGGAAAAGTTCTCTCTAAATGATTTTGGATGCACAGTTACCAGAAGAAGAGATAATGATAAGGAGAACAAAAGGGAAAAAATAAAAACAGAAACAGTATATACTCTAGGAGGTATATATGGAGTAACATAGAAATTTAGAAGAAAGAGGTTATTTCTTAGAAGAATTCAGTGAAATCTGATGGAGTCTTTAAAAAATGAATGGATATATACTCTCAGTGGTTGCAAAGAACATTTCAGAAGGATAGGCAGTACCAGCTTGAAAATATGAGTTCAGTGTAGATGTTTTAAAATTTAAAAGCAGGGTAAAGTATAGTTAACTACATTTTGAAATTGATTTTATTTTATNGTTCTCTCTAAATGATTTTGGATGCACAGTTACCAGAAGAAGAGATAATGATAAGGAGAACAAAAGGGAAAAAATAAAAACAGAAACAGTATATACTCTAGGAGGTATATATGGAGTAACATAGAAATTTAGAAGAAAGAGGTTATTTCTTAGAAGAATTCAGTGAAATCTGATGGAGTCTTTAAAAAATGAATGGATATATACTCTCAGTGGTTGCAAAGAACATTTCAGAAGGATAGGCAGTACCAGCTTGAAAATATGAGTTCAGTGTAGATGTTTTAAAAATTTAAAAAGCAGGGTAAAGTATAGTTAACTACATTTTGAAATTGATTTTTATTTTATTTTATTTTATTTTATTTTATTTTATTTTATTTTATTTTATGTTCTTGAGACGGAGTCTTGCTCTCTGCTCAGGCTGGAGTGCAGTGGCGCAATCTTAGCTTACTGCAAGCTCCACCTCCTGGGTTCATACCATTCTCCTGCCTCAGCCTCCCGAGTACCTGGGACTACAGGCGCCCGCCACCACACCCAGCTAATTTGTTGTATTTTGAGTAGAGACGGGATTTCACCGTGTTAGCCAGTATGGTCTTAATCTCCTGACCTTGTGATCCGCCCGCCTCAGCGTCCCAAAGTGCTGGGATTACAGGCCTGAGCCACCGTGCCCAGCCTGAAATTAATATTTTAGTCCACATGAAGCAGATGAGGAACATCAGAACCATCTTTAAATATATCAGTCTTGTAGATGTTTGTGAATTAAATTGACTGACAGAGACAGACATAACAAGAAGTTATTTCAATGATCTATGTAAAAAGCCTTGAGAGCCTAAATGTAATGAGAATAATACCAAGATACAAGCAGAATCTTGCTCTGGACATTGCCAAATATTAAATACCATCCCTAGTTATTTGTGAGTGATATTTTAATGATTATTGCCATTTTCCTCTTTCTTCCCCATTCTCCAAAACTGCATTATTATAATATACAAACCAAGATTACGGATTAACTCCTCTTAATTATCTTAAAAGAGATAACATTTGTGTGCTCAGCACACAACTAAATAGTCTAATTTGGTGCATTTTATTTTATTTATTTTAGAAAAGAAGACTTTCAAAAGGAGAAAAATCTACTGCCAAATAACTCAGCACCTCTTACAGAACCACAAGATGTGGAAGAAAGTCATTGAAGAGGAGCAACGGTTGGCAGGTGTAGAAAATCAATCCCTGGACCCGACCCCTCAATCGCACTCTTCAGAACAGATCCAGGCTATCAAGGAGGAAGAAGAAGAGAAAGGGAAACCAAGAGGGGAGGAGATACCAACCCCAAAGCCAGACCAGTGACAATGGATAGAATGGGCTGTGTTTCCAAACAGATTGACTTGTCAAAGACTCTCTTCAAGCCAGCACAACATTTAGACACAACACTGTAGAAATTTGAGAAGATGGGCAAATGGCTATTGCATTTTGAGATTCTTCGCATTTTGTGTGTATATTTTTACAGTGAGGTACATTGTTAAAAACTTTTTGCTCAAAGAAGCTTTCACATTGCAACACCAGCTTCTAAGGATTTTTTAAGGAGGGAATATATATGTGTGTGTGTATATAAGCTCCCACATAGATACATGTAAAACATATTCACACCCATGCACGCACACACATACACACTGAAGGCCAGGATTGCTGGCTCCACAATTTAGTAGCATTTATATTAAGATATATAGTGGTCACTGTGATATAATAAATCATAAAGGAAACCAAATCACAAAGGAGATGGTGTGGCTTAGCAAGGAAACAGTGCAGGAAATGTAGGTTACCAACTAAGCAGCTTTTGCTCTTAGTACTGAGGGATGAAAGTTCCAGAGCATTATTTGAATTCTGATACATCCTGCCAACACTGTGTGTGTGTGTGTGTGTGTGTGTGTGTGTGTGTGTGTGTGTGAAAGAGAGACAGAAGGGAACGGTTTGAAAGGGTGCTTGTGTGCATGTGTGTGCATATGTAAAGAGATTTTTGTGGTTTGAGTAACTCATAGAATAGCTGTAGCAAATGACTGAGTATATGTGAACAAACAGAAGGAAATTCACTATGGAGTGTCTTTGGGAAGCAGCCATTCCAAATGCCCTCCTCCATTTAGCTTCAAATAAAGGGCCTTTTGCAGATGGAGGGCACTGAAGGGCTGAGTGAGAGGGCCACATGTTTGGTATTACATTACTATTATGCACCACTTGAAGGAGCTCTATCACCAGCCTCAAACCTGGAAGACTGAGGCATTTTCCAGTCTACTTGCCTAATGAATGTATAGGAGCTGTCTGTGATTATGGATGTCACTCAACTAAGATCAAATCACCATTTAAGGGGATGGCATTCTTTATACATAAACACCTAGGGAAGAGCTGGAGTCAGGTCTTTCAGTCAGGTTAGAATTCTAAACGATGCCAGAGAAGGCTTGGGAAATTGTACTTCAGCGTGATCGCCTGTGTCTTCTTAATTTGCTGCAAAATGTGTGGTAGAGGAAGAAAAGGAAACGGAAAAATCACTCTGGGTTATATAGCAAGAGAGGAAGGAGATTATTTCAACCCAGGGTTTTTGTGTTGATGTAGGAAAAGCCTGATTCTTGGCAACTGTTGTAGTTTGTCTTTCAGGGGCAAAGGTCCCACTGACAGCCCCTGTTGTGGTATCCACACGCTGTCGGGGTAGCCTCCATCGGCAATCTGGCGCATTGTCAGTCATGCTTCTTCTGGCAGGGGAGATTATAGAGAGATTGTTTGAGGATCAGGTTATTATTGAAAGTCTTTTTGTTTGTTTTGTTTTGGTTTGTTTGTTATCTACACTTGTTTATGCTGTGAGCCAAACCTCTATTTAAAAAGTTGATACTCACTTTCAATATTTTATTTCATATTATTATATATGTCATGATAGTTATCTTGATGTAAATATGAAGATTTTTTTTTGTTTCTGTAGATAGTAAACTCTTTTTTTAAAAAAGGAAAAGGGAAACATTTTATAAAGTTATACTTTAATCACCATTTTTATACATTGTAGTTCTCTCCAAGCCCAGTAAGAGAATGATGATTCATTTGCATGGATGTCGATGGACAGTCAATCATCTACCTATTATAATTTAAATGATAATCTGATATAGTTTTTTTTTTTTTTTGCCAATTAAATGGGGATGCTGCAAAGAATGTTTTTTTTCACTAGTAACTTTTGCTAACTGAATGAATTCTGGGTCCATATCTCCCAGATGAAAGACTGTTAGCCAATAGCATATTTTATAGTTGGTGTCCATTTCTTTCCAACAATTTTGGTTATGATTCTTCCTTCAGTACTATATATAGACCTACTCATTATCTAAACAATCTTAGCTTCTAAGTAAATCTTGATTGTGATTTCCAGTTTTTATTTTCTCTGACGTAGTAGAAAGGAATGTTTACATTAAAAATACTTTTGTTTCTCATGAATGGATATTGTACTCTCCCCTTTCAAAGCATCATTTTACAGTAATTCATGGCATTTTAAAAAATAAGGCAAAGATAATACAACAAAAAAAATACATGGTTTCAAGGCAAATTCTCCAATCAGTAGGAAAATGTAAAAAGGATCAAGTGGATGCAGCTCTACCTAAATAATTAAAATACATTTCAATAGATTTCTGAATTAACACCAGGTCTTCACTTTTTAGAACTTACCTAATTGTTTTCATTTTCTTAGTTTTGCCTGTGTGTCTCTATGTTTGCAAAAATTACTATGAGTCAAATCTTGCCAGTGAATTTAACTATTTTCCTTTCACTGCAATTAAGAGAAAGGGGAAAAAAAGCATTTATCTTCTCATACCCTTTGCATCTAATTACTTAACAAAGCCAATATTTTCCCATCTTCCAAATCCTGTCCATCTCTAACATAAATATTAATTGAACATAAAGCTACGTTTGGAGGGAGTGGACTGGCAGGACAGTTGGAAGCCCATCGCAGTCTGTTGGCAGTTTCATCAAAGCTGTATAGTCCAACTAGCGGGGCATCTTGGCTACTACAGTGGAAGTCTCAGCAAACTGCCTGGTTTTGTTTGTTTGTTTTGTTTTAAGGTACAGGAAATAAGAGGAATAATAGTGGCCAAAGCGATTAGAACATCTTCATTCCAGAACTGTGTTCATCAATCCAGGAAGATTGATACATTTTTCTTTAAAAATAAATTAGTATTACAGCTAGAAGTCAATTGGGATAAATAAAGGGATGAGGATCCATCAAGTATGTGACTTTTGTACACACCCAGTACATCTCAAAGGATGCTAAGGGACATTTTCTGCCAGTAGAGTTCTCCCCCTTTTAGGTGACAGCAATATTATTATGTTCACGTCCAACTCCAGAGCTTACTTCCTGTGGTGCCAATGTATTTGTTGCAATTTACTACATTTTTATATGAGCCTATTTATAGGTGCCATTAAATAAACTCAGGTCTTTCAAATGAAAGAGTTTCTAGCCCACCTAGGGAAAAAGATAATTGTTTAGAAAACCATAAAATCAATGGTAGGAAAAGTTGGAACTGGTTACCTGGATGCCATGGTTCTCTGTTAAGCAAAAGACCAGGTATATTCTGAGTGCCATCAGTGTTATTTTCAGCATGCTAATAAACATCTTTCCAGTTATATATCTAGATTAACCTTTAAAATATTGGTTTCCTTAATAAAAGCACCACTTTTGCTTTTGTTAGCTGTAATATTTTTTGTCTTTTATATAAGACCTGGTTTGGCTCTCAATAAAAGATGAAGACAGTAGCTCTGTACAGGGATATATCTATATTAGTCTTCATCTGATGAATGAAGAAATGTTCTCATATTATGTTCAAGAAAGTATTTACTTCCTAAAAACAGAATACCCAATTCTGTCTATTTTGGTTGAATACCAGAACAAATCTTACCGTTGCAATCCCAGTTAAACTAAAGAAAAAGAATATCTTACAGACTGTTCATATTAGATGTATGTAGACTGTTAATTTGCAGTTTCCCCATATTCCCTGCCTATCTTACCCAGAGAACTTTCTTTGAAGGTAAAAGCTGTGCAAAAGGCATGAGACTCAGGCCTACTCTTTGTTTAAATGATGGAAAATATAAATTATTTTCTAAGTAATAAAATATAAAATTATCATTATAAATAAAGTCTAAAGTTTGAAATTATTAATTTATAAAAGTGAACTAATTGTGTGATTATCAAATCTTGATTAATGAAAAGTGAATAATCTAAAAATCATTTATATTCTACTGTGGGAGGTATTCTTGGTGCTTCCATGTCAGTAAGGGGCTCTCCCTTGTCCTCATCATTTATAGTACTTCTAAAATAATAATGGAAACCTCATTAAGGGTCTTGTCCTCTTCTGTCATCCTAACCCTGATTCTAGTTTAATGCCTTCCCTGACTTATATGCCATTTGCAAATAAACTGCCTTTCAAACTGTTAGAACATGCCAATAAAACAAAGTTCTATGAACTTTCATAGTCTAGAAAACCAACAAGATCCCCTTATTTCGCGATTATTAGCTAATGTGTGGAAGAAATATCAATAAAAGTTCAAATGCTAATAGCTCAATTCCAGATAATTGGAAGCTAAAATATTTATGTACTTTGAAACCAAAGTGTGTTTATTTCATTGATCGAACAAGCAGCAACACATTTTATGACCATTGTCCTAGGTCATTTGTGTCTTTATGAATTTGCTGATATTGTCAATCCATTTTTTAAATCTTCAACAAAATTCAATTTTAAGATTAAGAAATCAGAAATTTTAGGTAAAGAATATTACAAAATTAAATTGTTCTTTTTAAGAAATATATCAGTTTTAGGTCCTTTTTTCACACATCAATTTGTTCATCTGGAAGATATTCAAATTCTTATTGGGAATGAATTACACTACAAACAATGAGTTAAGCTAAAACTACATATAACTTAAATTGAGATGTCTATACGTATTTGTATGTTTCACACCAATGAACCATGCTCAGAGAACAGTAACATATTTCCCAGTCTATGTTATGCACCATGGATGTTAGGCAATGTGTGCTATTGCCTACACATTGTATTTGTTAAAATAAATTTTGCTTTTACTTTACCTAATGGTGCTTTTACCTAACTTGAATTGCTCTTTGTGTTCCCACTAGCAAAGCATTCTAACAGCAGGCTAACAATGGTGAAATAAAATGAACACTTTTGGTCCGGGCGCGGTGGCTCACGCCTGTAATCCCAGCACTTTGGGAGGCCAAGGTAGGTGGATCACCTGAGGTCGGGAGTTCGACACCAGCCTGACCAACATGGAGAAACCCTGTCTTTACTAAAAATACAAAATTATCCAGGCATGGTGGTGCATGCGTGTAATCCCAACTACCTGGGAGGCTGAGGCAGGATAATCGCTTGAATCTGGGATTCAGAGGTTATGGTGAGCTGAGATCGTACCATTGCACTCCAGCCTGTGAAACAAGAGTTAAACTTTGCCTCAAAAAAAAAAAAAAAAAAAAAAAAAAAGAAAATATGTTTGAAACAAAAAAATTGGGGAAGATTAAGGCTTTCTTTCCATGGGGAAACTCAATGTTCACCTGCTGATTCAAAAATACTGACCTCGTATCAACTAGTGTAGGTAAGACCATAAAATACAGTATATGGAATTATGTATAAATGGAAAACAAAATTGGCTTTTAACATATGTTTAAGACTCTAAAAAGGAATCCGCATTTCTTCCAGAGACAGTGATAAGTTGTTTTCCACATTGTTTAAAAAGTTGATTGCCTTGACACCATTGGTATCCTTGGTTTCGCTTCCTTGAAAAGTTGTGGAGCACAGACGAAAAGCCTTCTCCTAATCAGATTAAAAAATGTTGAACATGTTCTGTTTGCAATGAAGCAATGAGTTCGCCTCATGCTTCGCATTAAGAAGTGGGTTCTTAATTATGCAAATAATTCAGGTAACCAAAAAATGCTTCAAAGATAAATAATAAATCAACCATAGGTAAGACTCTCAAAGAATGTTTAATTGATTTATTTCTTGAAACAGTTATTTAATTTTAAATTTTTCCAGAGAAATGAAACGCACGCGAAACGATCATTCTGTGGTTACTGAGTATTTCATTATAATCAGACTGTAGAGACTACTGATTTATTTTCATGATAATCAAGGAGGCGAATATTTTGATATTACGATAGAACTATATCATATAACCAGAAAACTAGAAAGAGAGATTTAATTCTTTTTTTCTAATATTCTACAAGCCTCATGGGGGAAATGTTTTATGAATTATTCAAATACATTAGATAAAAATTAGTGTCAGTAATTTAACTTTGTACAAATTGTAGTCTGAGATCTTCTGAGTTTTCATAAGACAAAGGAGTGTATTATCCAGCAATTTATTATGTTTTGCGTTGTTATAAATGTTCTATTAATGTATATTTTATTTTACTAAGTTCTAACAAAAGGCCAAATATTTATCTTTCCTACTATGAAAAATTAAACCTTATTCATCGTGACTTTCACAGATGAAACACTGACCAGTCAACAAACAACAGCCACTGCATTAATCTGCCCAGCATGATCAGATAGTAGGTTAGAATTTGAAATTCATTAATAAAAAACAAATAACAAAACTTTGTAAGCCTTAATGGTTTAATATTTCAGTGTCATTGAAAGTTCCTATTTCAAATTAAAGTACAGCAGGATAATTTTCCTTTCCTGTTTCAAAACAAAACCAGATGAAGAAAAAACAGAGACAAACTCATAGGAGGAAAGCGTGGCTTCACTTCAATTATACTCCTCTTACTCAATATTAGTCACCAAAAAAATAAGCAGAAATTCTCCTCTGCCATAATAAAAAGAAAGAACGGCCTTCGACTTAAGTTCTAGTTCCTCAAGCCTGCTTTCCTTGTAAAACCGATGGTACTAAGAAGCAAAAAAAGCAGAGCTGTGGATTGGAAGTGAACACTACATAAAATTTGCAGGGTGTACAGGACACCCCTCCATCTTTGATATAAACCAATTTAGTTACTCTGGAGTGAAATGACTTGTAGATACACGGTTCAACCATTACTTCCTTTATGACAAGGAGCACTTATACATGCTTCCCAATGTGAATTAGCCCTTGAATTAGTTTGAAAACTGCTACTTGAATAACTTTTGAAGAGAAAGATTTTCTTTCCAGTAATTTTACTCCCTAAAAAGGCAAAATACTCAGATGTTAAATGTGCAATTAAAAATAGTTGTTTGAAGTATACACACTTCAATAAATAGTTATTTGTGTATATAAAGTGTACGTTGATAGCAGTTTCCCTGTCCCTTTTCTTTTTAAAATTCCCAACTGATTACGGGTCCAAAACTCCATCTTATATCAGCGATTTCATTTTAACTATTTGTAAGTATAATTTAGTATTGTAGTATTGCTAACTTTAATAATTCTAACATATCTATATATTACCTGTTATTGAGGTCTTAATGTCTTTACTTAATACATATTCATCAGCTTAAAAAAATCACTAAATTTTTTATACTCTGTAAAATATTTGCATGGGAATTTTAGCATATTATGTTTGCTTAACTGGTGTTTTTTTCACTTATGACTGTCAGTTTATGTCTCAATATATTCTCACAGAAGAATGCGTACCATTTTTGTTCCAACAAGAACAATCTGTTAGTTGGTAAGCATTGGTAATAAATATCACTGAACCCACCCAACCCCTGATATTTCTTCCTCAAGATTTCTATCATGCAAGTCACAAAATGAAAATTGGTGCTTTTATAAATATTCGGAAGCTCTCAATGCAAAATAATAAAAATGAGATTCTCCCTGGCTGTCTATAATATATTAGGATATGTGACTGAAGGAACTTTAATCTAAATTTAGAGTGTTTTGGGTTTTGGTTGGTTTGAATAATTTGATTTGCATTTTGGTATTAAAATGTGCTCTGATTTCTGCAGGCATTTGTTCTGACCAATCATTACCTCTTCCTGACAGGAAAAAAAAAAAAAAAATGACATTGGCAAGTTTTAATAAATATGACCCAAAAATTGACCTTGAAGGATGTTTGTAAACCAGAGAGTATTTAATTAGCTGAATTTACTGTTTCTGAAAAGCAATATTTTCAAATAACTGCCAACCAAAGTGACACTGTAGGGATGTCATTTGTGCATGACAATTTTTAACAATGTAATTCTTACCATTCTCAACAGACCTGAACCGGAATATGTTTACTAACTAATAACTTTGCCACATTTTTCAACTTCTAAAAAAACAAGAGTGAGGCTTTTGAACTTAAGTAATCATTTTGCAATTGAAATAAATCTTATCCTTTCGCCTGTATCTTCCATTTAATATACATAGCAATACTTAGTATCATCCCATCACAAGTATTGTTAAGCGACTGACTTAGTGGCTGAGAAATGTTTGTAAAAAGTAGAATCTGTACAGAAAAAACTAGATCAATTGTGTTTATTTTTATTATTTTTTAGCTTAGATACTATGTTGATGCTCCCTTTTGCCAAAATTACTGGAAGTGCCTCTTGGTTTTATATATATAATATATAAATATTATAGTAAATATATACTCAAAATTATTAAAATTATGTCATAGATTATCTATGTCAATGTTATGAGTGAAGATAATGTATAATATAAAAATAATTCTGTGGTATGATGATTGATGTAGTATTTGTACAATCCACTTCCTCCAGTCCTCTGAAGGCATCCTTTCCTCTTATATGCAAATACGGTGGTGTGGTACCTAACTTACTCTGTCATGAGACAGACATCTACTGACCTTCCTACAGTCTCCAAAGAACCTTATGGGGCTTATATTCTCACGGTCACATCTTTCTCACTATCACCAATGAATTCATAGCCACATTTAGTCATCATCTAACTTTCTGCAACTAAGTTGTGTCCTTTCTTTAATCAAATAGCACCAAAGCCAAAATACCCACATTTCTGGCATTCAGCTTTAGAGTCCTATAAAATAGACAGTTGTATTTCTAGCTAGGTTTCCTAAGGAATTGATTCTTCAGTCTACACCTATTATTTCCCCATTACCTGTGATATCAAATCCCAACTCCTTAGCCTGGTGTTTTCAAATCCTCCTTTGCTCTGGCCTGAAACTACCCTCTCCAGCTTCCTGCTCCAAAAGAAACCTTCCACTTATCATTTATATTTATTTATCTCGGGCAAATACATCAGTTGAGTTAATGCACACTTTCTATATACATATACTTTCTCTCTCTCACACACATGCACACATACACACTTCCAACTATACACAGCACAAGAAGACGAGATTGACTATCTCTTCTTCAGATGTGTATTTTACTCCTCTCAGGGTTTTCCTCTTACAGTCATGCCATGGCTCTGAGTGGAAGGGAGATGATTGCTTGGCAATCTAGTCTGAACCTTTAACGTCATCCTTCAATTAAATGTTCTCAAAACAAGTCTTAAGGAAGGAAAATTTAAATTACATGGTGTGAGGGGTCATAATGGGTAAGTTCGAATGGAGACTAACATCCAGGTCAGAGGAGAGGGATTACTATGATCATTACCTAAAATAGGAAGCCTCAGACATCAGATTAGTGTGTCCTTGTTCACACCAATTCACACTTAGTCCAGCTTTACAGGTCACCCCCAAGCCTGTAAATTCTACCCCATGTGATTCAGCAGGCTTGGGGGTGGTTTCTATCTCTAAAATTTTTGATTCGGCTTGTCCAGATGAAATAATTTCCAAGTAAGGGATACTTTCACCAGAATACACAATGGTAATGGTAATGGTACCCTGGAACCAAGGCTACTATTTGGATATTTTGTTGTCTCATATTACTGAACCATCAGAGGAGGAAGTGATTGATCCCAATTTGCTAGGCTGAAGTATGGTTTCTGATACAAAATAGTGGCAAGAAAGATTGTGTTTGGAACACAAAGAATTCTCCATGGAGCCCTTAATGCTTCCATGTTACATAGTAAGTGTAGTGGGACACTGGAGTCACCAAATAAAAACAGAACTACTAAGAAAATTGACCTGGCAAGAATTAACTTGCAGGTCATCCTGTCAGTAAAAATGTTCCACCAAGAGAAGTCCTAGCAGATGGCAATGAAAACATAGAATGGATAGTAGAAAACAGAAGTTTTATATCAACAATGGCTTCATAGCCAAATATAGAAAGAAATTTGGAATTTATCCAGTAACAGTTTTTAATCTATTTACATACACACACACACACACACACACACACATATATATATATATATCTGTCTCTGTATCATTTATTTAAAACTCAACATGAAAATTTTCAAATGTATTCAAACCAGAGAGAATAGTAGAATGAGCACCAGGTTTGAGCTATCACCTAGCTCAAACAATTAATATACAGCCAATCTGTTCCATATATACCTCCCAATATTTAGTGCATCTCCTCTAAATTATCTTGAAAATATAAATATATCCTTTCATTAGTAAATGATTTGTTAAAAAAACAAAAAGCAATGCTATATTTACCTCTAAAACAATGACACTGCCATTATCATGTCTAAAAAAAACTAACACAAATTACTCAATACAACAAATATCCACAGTGTTCTCATTTCTGAGGTTATAAAACTTCTAAGAAGATTACAGAGAAGTCTTGTTATAGTTTGTTTCTTTTTGAATAGGTGTACAAAGTCCGTACATTGTAATTGGTCAGTTCATTTCTTAAGTTAAAATATACAATTTCTCCCTCATCTCCTTTTCTCCTTGCATTTCTTGGTTGGAAAAAATATTGAGTTATTTGTCCTAAAGAGATTCTTTACTTTCAACGTTGCTGATTGTATCTTTTGCAGTGTCATTTAGCGTGTTCTTCTCTTCCCTATATTTCTTATGTACTGGTATTTAAATCTAATCTGAGATTTGATAAGATTAGTTTTCTTTGGAAGTAAAAAGGAGGACTATTTCAAAGGTGGTGTTTCAAGCTTTTAACTTCCACCAGTATGTTCAAAATGGCTTGAGATTTTTGGTGATATTATTGGTCATTGATTACCTTTTGCTAAATTTATTAATTCATTAGGGGTTTGAAAATTACAATATTCTCACTTATAAGTGGGGCTAAACATTAAGTGCACATGGACATAAAAATGGGAACAATAGACATGACACATTACTTGAGGGGGAGATGGAGGTACCATGTTCACTATCTAGTTGATGGAATCATTTTTACCCCAAAACTCAGTGTCTCACAATATACCCATGTAAAAAATCTGCATATATATTCTCTGAATCTTAAATAAAAATTAAAATTATAAAATTAAATATGTAATAGCTTAATTCTTACTAGAAATTAATATATTTACATATAATATAGAATTATAAAAACTTTATAGAGAGGGTCTGAACTGATCATATTAACAGAAATTTTTCAAAACCGTTAAGAATTATCCCCATACAATAACTACTTTCTCAATTTCTCTACTGTGACACAAAAACCAAGCTATGCAAATAAAACTCATTAGAGTTCTACCAATCTAAAAGCGATTGAAAATTATAGTATATTTTCTACATTTTTTCCTTTAACTGTTGCATTTGACTCCAATGAGTTTAAGGATTTTATATTTTTAATCTTGTTTTTATTAAAACTGTTCTACAAATAAATTTGTCATCTCTAGAGAATAGTCTTTATTTTCAGACTATTTGTTGGGACTGAACCAAG
The DNA here is from genome assembly GCF_001698545.2 of Rhinopithecus bieti. Classification (NCBI taxonomy): domain Eukaryota; kingdom Metazoa; phylum Chordata; class Mammalia; order Primates; family Cercopithecidae; genus Rhinopithecus; species Rhinopithecus bieti. Next base: position 1,182,006 of record NW_016809129.1, on the reverse strand, counting down.
GCCTTGCATTGCGTATTATTCAGTAAAATTTCAAAACCTTACCAAAATCCTTTCAGGTCATACTTTAAGACTGACAATTACATTTCAATAAATATTAATTACCCTAAGAAAGAAAGAAAATTATAATTTCTCTCTATCCTTGTATTTTATTAGTTGGAATTCTATGAAGAGAAATTTGTCTTTACTCTGCAATAACTCTGAAGGAAAGAATGCGAATAGCGAAAGCTAGTATAAACACACAATTTCTCCCTAAATACCGCCCTAATTTAAATATATAATATTATATATAATTGATATATCATCTTATTTTATAATATAAATATATAATATTAATATATTTAACATATATTAACATTTAGCTGTGGTTAGAATTATTGCCCAAAGTGACCATGCCTGATGTTTTTATAGGTTTTACATAAATTTATATAAAATAACTGTTTCAAACATTACTATTTATATGCTTTAACCATTACAGTCATTCTTACTGATGCTCAAACTGTTCCTATATTTGATTAGCAAGGCCCTGTCTTCACTGCGCTTCTGCACTCCTATTGGCCCACAATGTATTCTTAAGGCATTCGCTAGCTCCTTTTTGATGACAAGATGATTCCAGGGCCCATCTTATACTCTTATCACACCTGGTAATTAGTCACGTTATCAGCGATCCATTGCTGCCTTTATTTATGCGTGCTAGTTGCCACTGATTCTACTTAGTGATTCATTGTTTCTAGACTTTTCTAGTGGAGAGATGCTAATAACACACACACGTAGATATCTATCTATCTCTCTCTCTCTCCATATATATATATGTGTGTGTGTGTGTGTGTGTGTGTGTGTATGTATATATATCTCCTGTATGTATGTATACATGTTATATACTCTTAACTCAAATTTGGGTATACAACATATTGCCTAACCTCATTGGATCTTATATTATAGATTACATCTATTTATTTATTTATTTATTTTGAGACGGAGTCTCGCTCTGTCGCCCGGACTGGAGTGCAGTGGCCAGATCTCAGCTCACTGCAAGCTCCGCCTCCCAGGTTTACGCCATTCTCCTGCCTCAGCCTCCCGAATAGCTAGGACTACAGACGCCTGCCACCTCGCCCGGCTAGTTTTTTTTTTTATTTTTTTATTTTTTAGTAGAGACAGGGTTTCACCGTGTTAGCCAGGATGGTCTCGATCTCCTGACCTCATGATCCGCCCGTCTCGGCCTCCCAAAGTGCTGGGATTACAGGCTTGAGCCACCGCGCCCGGCCATAGATTACATTTAAAGCCATGACACCAGATAAGGTCATTAAGGAAGTAAATATAGACAGCAAAAGAAGATATTCCACAGATTGAATTTTGGAACACTCCAGCAATGAAGACTAAGAGCACATGAGCACTGAAGTAGGAGGAAAACCAGGGGAGTGTGGTGAAACCAAGTGAATAAAATGTGTCCAAGGGAAGGGCACATTAATGACATATAATTCTGCTAATACCTCAATTAAAAGGAGGTCTGGATATTGATCACTGGATTTATTACTGTGAATGCCTTTAATGTTATTGATGAAAATATTTGCATTGGAGTGGTAAAGGAAAAAACTGATTAGAGTTGGTGAAAAATGAACTGGAGGAGAGGAAATATATACAAGGAATATGACTAAAATTTGGGCTTAGAAACATGGACTGTAGGAGCAAGAAGGAAGACAGCTAATAGCAATGTACATTTGGGTAGAGAGTAGATGTCATGAGGACAGAGTGTAATATTTCTCCCAATACTTCTGTTGTTGTTGTTGTTGTTGTTTTTTTTTTTTTTTTTTTTTTTTTTTTTAGTGAATTTTCTAGACAAGATCATCAGCTAATAATCAGGGTGCAACCAGAAATGAAGATTTGAGAGAGGTAAAGTGATTGGGTCATTAAAAGGTATTATGTCTAGCAATGCTTCTATGACTCAGTGAGTTTAGTGGTTATAAATATCAAATAAGCCCTAAGGTCATGTTACTGAGTTGTTCTTCAATCATTCATTTAAAACAGTGCGGATGGAAATACTAAGGAGAAAGAAAGTGGATTCAACTGAGGTGAGGTTTGCCTGGGAAGATCAATAAATTGAAAAAGAAACAGGAGAATTGAGGTTATACAGAAGGAAGTGAGTAAAATAATTGCAGGAAAAAATTCAAGTAAGGAGGAAAATAAGAATATGAGTGTCCTGGCTTGAATTGTATCTCCCAAAAAGATATGAGCAAGTCCTGACCTCCTGTACCTGTGAATGTGACCTTTTCTGAAAAGAGATTCTTTGCAGACTTTATCAAGTTAAGATGAGGTCATTAGGGTGGGCCTTAGTCAAAGATGACTAGTGTCTTTTTAAGAACAGAAGACAGAGACATAAAGGGAGAAGATGGCCGTGTGGTAACAGAAGCAGCTGTTGGAGTGATACACCTATAAAACAAGGAATTCAGGCTGTCAGCAAACACCAGGAGGCAGAAGAGGTAAGGAGGATTCTTCCCTACAGGTCTCAGAGGGAGCATGGCTCTGCTGACACCTTGATTTTTGATTTCTGGCCTTCAAAAGTGTGAGACAATAAAGTTCCATTTAAGGTCACACAGCTTGTGGTACTTTGTTACTGCAGTCTTAGGAAATGCTTTCATTTTTATGTTGTCTGTGGTTAATTTAACACCACAGTGGCAGAGGTGGGTGGTTGTGATAGAGATCGCATGGTCCTACGAAGCCTAAAATGTTTATTATTTGTCACTTTATAGAAGTTTGTTAACCCCCTGGTCTAGAGTTTGGAAATGGGAATGAAAGGCTGAAGTAGGCCACAATCCAATGCAAGGCTGCACATAAGAAGGTCTGAATAAGTGTAAAAATTATGTGCATTCAAAACAGTAACATTAACTGTGGACTTTGGTAATAAGAAAAGGAATCATGTTGGAGAGTGAAATTGAGTCAGTTGGGAATAGACCAAATTACATTCTCAGGGGAGAATTTCATTTCTTGGTGAGGAAAATTATGCCCTTTGGGTTGGTAAATATTATCTCCTCTTTAATAAAACAGTGGCCTGGCCACCTGTTAGACACTGAGAAGTCTAGACTAATACTCAATGTATTCGGATGTTTGCTCGCTATTTCCGATGGAAAAGTCTGGTTTGATTGTTAAAGTGAAATATTTGACCTTTCAGAGTCTGAAAACACCATTGCTTCATTTCAAGGTTTAAGATAAACCCATTTTTCTTTTCTTTCTTTTGTAGTAAAATGTGCTTGAATAATATTGATTAACTATCCTTACCATTATGTGAACTAAATATATATCTATATACATATAAAAAATGATGATACCTTCCAGTCATTTTCTTGCAACGTGCTTTTGAATACGTTATATAATTTAATCCTTAAAACAGCCCTATAAATCTGTTTTTTTTTTAACAAAAAAATTCTGCTTTACAAAGGAAGAAGTTGAGACTCAGTAAAATTAAGTGACCATCCCAGAGTCTCAGCTACTTAAGAGTAGGGTGAATCTTGGATAATTCTTGTAGCAAATTTATTTGTTGGTAGAAAACAAATGCAAACTAATACTGCTTAAGATCCTCTAAAGTTTTCTCTTGGAAAAGAATTTATTAGAATTGTAGACTTTCTCAGTGCAAGGCTTTCTTTATCCTTGGAATTAGGCAGAATAAACAATGCCAAAAATTCAATGTGTGTTTTTTTTTTTCTGTTTTCAAACTCATAGAAATTGTAAATATGAGCAATTGATCATGTCTCTGAGAATTAACTCTTTCTGTACAGAGTGCTGCAGAGCTTTGATGTGACCTGATACTTCGTCCCTAAAGAGTCTAGAATACCAATGGAAAAGAAAACCATGTAGCAAATTAGCCCAAGAACCATTAAAGACAAAACAAAACAAAAACAAACAAACAAAGAAAACACAAGGATCCCAGTGATGTCCCTAAGGAATAGTTGGCTTAAAAACTTTTTGGAAGGAGGAGAGGTCTCTGGTATAAACTTCCGCCCTCCTCTGGCTTCTGTTCCCTTACCCTCTGCCCCCTGCGGAGTTGTGTTTTCTGGGAATCAGCAAGTAAGATCACAAGTGGTCTTTTCTTTTATTCACTCTCTCCCATAAAGAAAGCTTTATCACGTGTGGCCTTAAACTTGCAGCAAATTGCAAAGAAATGGCTCAAAAGCTTCAGCTCTTTCTGTGCCCTGGGAGCTGAGATGCACGTCAGTGGCCTTGCCAGTGTGGCCAATTCTCTGCTGACTGCCAGAAAAAAGAGGCCAGGAGGAAAGAGGAAAGAGAAGAGATTGCTCAGGGGTGAGACCATGCCCTTCATCTTTTCTTTCCCCTAATCTGCTCTGCCTGTGTTCACCCACACTCTCCCCACCTGGCAAAATTGTTCAAAATTGCTGTGGAGTTTACCTCAGTTTCCTCTTTCAGCCTGTGGTGTGTGGTCCATCCTCTTGCTGAGCACATTGAAAGGAACTGGCTATCTTTGATCTCTACCTCCAGGTAAGACTTCGTTCTCTCATTTTATATTTTGTGACTAATACATCAGATTCTTATGGGAGATGAACCCTTAATTTCTGTGCTATTTATGTTTTATCCATAAAAATTATCAATGAAAGATGATGATCCCCTTGTTAGTTTGATGAAAATAAGACAGAAGATTGGTTAAGGAAATCAGATAAACTCAAATTTGAGTTCAAATTTTGAATCTCATGCTTGTAAGTTGTTTAGTTTTTGACAAGTCACTTAATTGCTTTGGGCCATCTAATTTAAACAATGGAATTCTAATACTATGCTTGTTGGGTTGTTTTAAGGATTAGAAAGAGTACATACATCACCCAACACAAAAATAGTACTTATTAAATCTGAATCTGACACAAATAATTTGTATTGGTTGGGAAATTAGTTTCTAAACAACACATACTCCTCTCCAGCAAGTGCCATGAGGCTATTTTTTAGCTCGTCTGAAGGGCGGCATCCTGGTGTCCAGAAGTCAAGCCGGGACAGAGGTTTTCCTCATGGGAGATGGCCAAGAGAAGACAGGGAGGAGCGTGGTTGCCTTTAGGACTTTCTCTGTGGCAGTCCTTGGGGACTGATTGCTGGACAGAGTCTGAATCAGTTGCAGAGCAGAGGGGTTGAGTACATCTGTGGGATCTAACTACAACCTTCATAAGCCACTTGCTCTGTATATTTAAAATCTGAAGGGTTGATTTTGAAACCCATGAGGATAGATTATTCAATGTTTTTGAACTAAAGGAAGAGAAACTGCTTGGCTTGTTTTTCTTTGGCCTCCAGAATAAGTTATGCTCCAAACCCAGGGTATTGGATGAAAACTGTCATATGTCTTTTCCTGGAAGAATCTATTCAAGTGGCCAGAGATCAATTAAGGATTTGCCAAATGCAAATCATTCTGAATAACTGTGTACTCTTGCTCTACTTCTGCAGTTGCAAATAAAGAGAGAGAGCCTTCAGGCCCCAAGAATCTTTCCATTCACGTCATTGAGCTTCCTTCCCTCTCTTTTTACAGGGGATGAACTGTAGCCTCCTTGGAACACACTACACTTGCAATAATTTGCGCATTAGCCATCAAGACACTTCAGTAAAGCTATGTAGTGCCAATAGTTTAAGCTGGATACTATTTTGCCCTCACACAAAGTGAACTGAGATAACTATTTTTATCTTTCGTTATCACTTTTGAATTTCAGTTACAGTGATTTTTCTGTCAATACCTCCATATATTAGATAACTTAAAATGTCCTATAGTGTCTCAAGTTTTCAGTAGTGTTTTAACATAATTATTTTTTCTCTTTGGCATTAGCATTCTAGATGTAACACTTTGGATCTTTTAAAGACAAATTTAGGATAAGTGATAGCATATTTTATTATTAAACAATTTATTTGTATTTTCTGGCCACTGGCTTTAATATTATGACTGATGAGAAATAATATGATATCTGAATCCCCAAAACAGAAGGCCAATTTGAATTATATAATTTAATCGTTTGAAAAAGATTGCAATTTAACCCATAAATTTAATAATTATCCATTTCTTATTTTAAAACCTTTCTGGTTTGTATATCTCTTGCTTGGCAATGTTTTTTACTCAGAGTTTTGTAGTAAAGATATCTATTTACCATTGTATAACTCTGTGTTTCCCAAACCCTGTTTTCCTTGTCCTGGCAAAATACTGGTCTAGAAAAGTAGTCCTAGTGACTCAGTAGATATAGGAAGTTGGCTGTTGGTATCAGATATTGGTAAGGAAGAATCTTTATATTCTTCATTTCTTAAACTTTGTTTTTTAAATCAGTAATAGATGTTGAATTTTATCAACATGTTTTTCATGCCCTGAAATTCTGTTTTTTATTTTGAATTATTCGTGTGGTAATTTAGGTGAATAAATTTCCCGTAATTAACCAATTGTTTCATCTTTTAGAATAATTTTAATCATAGAACAAGAGTTAGTTTGGATTTGCTAGCATTTTACTTAGAATTTTTGTAATCTATGGGCTTGATCTGAAATCTTCCTTTCTGTGCTATCTTTGTGCTGTTTTGTTACCAAGATAATTTTAGTTTTGTCAAACTAATGGAGACAAAGATTATCTGTTTCCATTATCTGCTATCTTTCCTCAAAGAATATCCCTTGATAAAGCACTTCTGGTACATCATCTATCCTTAGTATCTTTGTTTAGGGAATAGTTTCAGAGTATTTTTGATAATGTCTTTCTTGGCTATTTTCTCTTCTGGTTTTTGTCAATAAAGGTAATGAATATTTGCTAGAAACTTATCCATTAAGTCAAGATATTAAACTTACTTCTACATTCGATGCATCTTCTTATGTTTTATACTCCTAAATATCTGTGTTTTATCTCATTAATATGTATTTGTATTTTTTTTGTCTTGATTGGCATTATTAGCTCTTTGTTTTGCTTATTTTTTGTTTTAATTTTCTGTTTCACTCACTCTTCTTTTAAAGTTACGCATGCTTATAAAATGAATCTAAAAGCCTAATAATAATTTTTTTGAAACCAGACCCTTGCTTCATCCTTTCTTTACTCATTTCCCACTCCCTGGAGAAATCCACTTAACTTTTAAACTGTTGAAGTCCTCTGCTGTTTTACCTTCATATTATTAATACAAAGCAAACCGTTTATACTACTATTACTTGATTTTTCAGTTTGAGAAAGTATGAATTGAAATGATGTTGGATGAGGTTTAGTAAACACAAAACAAGCATTGCATAAAGTCAAGGTGATATACACATAGTCAGAATAAATTTCTGCCACAATAAATGAAATTTGACTCATAACATTATTCCTTTAGGAATAATATTATTCCACTTCTATGATGTGGATATAGAAGTTCTCTATTAATGTACAATTGTGTCATGTGACAATATTAAGGAGACTGAGAAATTACTTTGTTGAATTCTTTGATTTAGGTTAGATTATCAGGCAGGCACTGAGCCATGTGGAATCCTAAAGAAGTAGGGGCACAGGATATGTAAATATTGATGTGAACAGGGAGAAAATAGGTTCAGTGTGTGATCCTGTCCTGTGAGGGGTGGTGGGAAATTGAGCATGGGAAGCAAGGCTGTCTTTTTTAAGACTGATCAAAGACTGTTCTTTCACCTGAATTCAATCTAAGCCTGAGGCACAAATCATGTTGCTCCCTTATTTGTCAAACAAAAACAATACACAAATTGGACCTCTTCTCTTTTGTCATATTTTAAGGCTTACTTTGGGTGCTACAGGAATCATAAGGTGGTATAAGGATCTACAATGAATGTAAAACTTTTCTATTTGTTTTGCTAAGAAGACAGATTTAAAGGCTTTAAAGACTTTATTCTAATGAATCAATATTCAAATAGTTGAATTCCTCTTCTTCCTTTCCTGCTTGCTCCTAGTTTAAACTGGCAAGACCACAAAGTTAGCAAAATTCTGTCTCATTATTTATTCCAAAGGCAACACTTAAATTTATTCTTTGCCATAATGAGGCTTAAACTGGAGGGATTGAGAAAGAATGCTAGCTACAGAGTTCCAATAGCAGGATTAGTTAATCAGATATCCTGGTTGGTTTTAATTGAAAACATTTGCCAACTTACTGTGACAACAAAAGGTAGATTCACTTTAAATTGGGTCCATAGAATTGTGGTATATTGTTGAATAAAAAACTTTAATAAATTGTGTAGTATTTATTTATTTATTTTTACTTTAAAAACTAACTTTGACAGATCAGAGTCAAGGAATGTGTTTATAATGGACACTTCATCCAAAGAAAATATCCAGTTATTCTGCAAAACTTCAGTGCAACCTGTTGGAAGGCCTTCTTTTAAAACAGAATATCCCTCCTCAGAGGAAAAGCAACCATGCTGTGGTGAACTAAAGGTAGAGCAACCAAGAAGTAAACAGTGTTGATGCTCTTAATTTTCTGTCCAGATATCTTCTATATGAAGTTAGAATGAGCATTGTTTTCTCCTTTTTAAAGAACGATCTTAGATGCAATTTACTAAAACCACACCTTGCCAGGCGGTGCCAGCAATCTCTACCTGACCATGTCAGTTAAATTACTTTCCAGGGCTCATTTAAATGCCCCTCCTAAAGAGAAAAGACAGAAATAGTAGAAACTACTATTTATCGAACTTCTGCCATGTGCAAGATATTATGCCAAGCACAGATATAACATTTAATCTGTGAAACATCACGTTACTCCCATTTTGCCAATAAAAATGGGAATAATGTTACAGAGTAAGGAGAAGAGCTGCTTTTTAAGTAATGCTTTGTGTGCTCCTATTCTTTCTTTATACAAATATTCGCTCAACAAATCTCTGCTTTTTTCATATAAATGCTAACCTTCCCTATGAATGTTCTGTCACAGATCCGTGTCTAGCAAAATATATAAGCTGGATATCAAAGACATGTTTTCCATTGAGAAAAATATTTGGCTATGAATTTAATAAGCATAAACATAAACACAAGGAATAATAGTTGCACTTTTTCAGTCTGTACATTATGTTCCCTGGTGGTGCACGCACCACCCTGTGAAATACATACTCTCAAATGCTGGATGTGTTATAGGATGTCAGGTGTGTGGCTTATGGTTTCATTTACTTTCTTACCAATGAATATCTCGCCATATACTGACTCTTTGATGTAAGACTCCTTTGAGTGCCCCTCTGGACCAGAGTGGAAGAAGACAAAGAGAATTCAATATACATTTTGCATAAAAATCAAATCTATATTTTAAATTCCAAGAGAATTTGAACTTTTGAAAATGTACATGTGCTTAAGGCTGGTGGAAACCTTGAACAGTGTTTGAATTTCAGCAATAATAAAGTTGATATCATACATAGTTCTTTGTTGTTTGTTTTGTATTTGTTTGTCTATTTACTTAGTTTCCAACTGTGTGTCAAGCCGGAGTCAGACTAAGTGTGACCTGTCATATTTTCCAGGTGTTCTTGGGTGCCTTGTCTTTTGTTTACTTTGCCAAAGCATTGGCAGAAGGCTATCTGAAGAGCACCATCACTCAGATAGAGAGAAGGTTTGATATCCCTTCTTCACTGGTGGGAGTTATTGATGGTAGTTTTGAAATTGGTAGGTATTACAGATGACTTTAATTTTAAGCCCAAGATCTTATAGGCGTCGCTAAAGGACATCTTCTGCTTCTGTTGTCTGCTGGGATCTGATTCTATTCATAAAATCTTTTTTGGGGGGACAGAATTTGCCATGATCTTATTCTACAGGAGAGGCAATTTTCTCAGAGCAATCAACAGTAAATTTTTCTCCCAAGGTGTTCGGTATTGTATGGTTCACACAACTCAGAGTTCCACATCAGAGTAAGTGATTTTCTTGGAGAAGAGGGTGAGATGCTAATTGGTATTTTGAGTTAAACATATGTAGAAGTGTCTTTACAGAAGAACAATACACCTGGGAGCCCTATGATTCAATTTTAGATATGTGGAATAATCCAAATGCGCTGTACAAGAATTTACTGCAATGATGAAAGAAGTTACATCATAAAAGGGATTTTTCCACCCGGTGGCCTAGAAAGAAGAATAAAGGAATTCTATTACCAAGAACACAAGATTCGAGCAGGCAATAAAAATTCAAATCTCAGGTGTCTTTGGTTAGCAATTGACTATAGACTCCTTAGAAATTAAAAAGACCGAGTAATTTGAGTCACTGTTTTAGAAGTAATTTAAAGAGGATAATCCTAGTTAGTCTGCCTCCTGAATTGATTAACTAAAAGGCCTTAATTTTTTGTTGAAGTAAACAAAACAGCACCCTCTCTGGTCCTTGAGGCTTGTTTAGATTCAGATATATGCTAGTAAAACCTCTAACTACTCCAATTTTAACTTTACCTGGTGAACTTTCAGAACAGTGAATATATATTTTTCAACCCTTTAACAATTTATTTCTTTTTGTATATACTATGTGTTTTGGTTCTCACTCTGAATATCACAGAAAAAATAAAATGAATAAGTAACCTTTTGCCTTCAGGCATTTACTTCCCAAATTCATCTTTTGTCATCCTTCCAGAATGACATTTCTGAGTGCCAATCAAACTTTAATGTCCACACAAATTACTGGGCAATCTTTTAAAAATCTTTTTTAAAACCTGATTAGGTAGGAACAGAATAAAATTCTGAATTTCTAATAAGCTCCCAAATGATGTTGATGCTTCTAGTCAGTTGATCACACTTTGTGTAGCAGGTTTCCGAAACATCTGATCACATCAATCTTTTATGTAATTTGCTTAGATTGGCCCAGATGGTTGATTTATTCCTTGAGCCCTGTTCTACTGATGGCCCTGCACTGAATGAAGGGCCAAAGAGAATCAAGGTAAATGTTGACACATTATATCATGAGAGGAAACAAGGAGAAAGAGGTAACTGGTGCAGATAAAAGAATAGAGCAGATATGAGCAGGCAAAACATTACATATCATGATGTTTTGATGTTTTTCTCACTCTAGATTATTACATAAAAATATTTCAGAGCTGAAGAGGCATATAAATGATTTGGTCCAAAGCTTTGTTTGGGGTCCCAGGTCCTGATGCAACTTGAGAGAAAAGTTCATAGAGAGTACTAAGTTTTCACAGGAAGTAGCAGAAACCCATGACTCCAAATTCACATTAATTTTTCCAGACCATTCTAGGTATATAAATTATTTATTGGATTAGTTGCCTTAAAATGGCTTAAAAGTTCTCTTACTTCCATTGAAAACCTTTATCCCAAACATTACAAGTTTGCCATAATTATTTGAATTACATAAATTTCCAGACAAATGACTTTCCTGCACATAATCTTAATTTACTTCTTTTGCCTCTTTTTGCATTCCTTCCTTCCAAGGTTCTGGAACTAACATCATCCTCCATCTTTATGTTATTTATATGTGGCAACTTTGTTGAAATTCTGTTAGTTTTAATTAATTTTCCATGGAAACTGTAGAGTTTTCTGGACAAATTGTCTGAAACAAAATATAATTTCATATCTTTCTTTGCAACTCTTAGATCTGTTTTTTTTGTTGTTGTTGTTATTACCTTATTACATTAGCCTCAGTACTATGTTGAAGAGAAGCATTTACAATGGACATCTTTCTCTTCTGTTTGACCTTGATGCAAATACTTTCAAAATTTTAGTATTAAGCAATATGCTTGCTTTGTGGTTTTGATAGATACACTTTAAAAGCTGGTGTGCTCAGATTTGTTTTTTCCTACCATAAATGAATGATTAATTCTATTTAGTACTTTTACGATGTCTATTAAGTTAACTATGGAATTATTCCCCTTCCATTTGTTATATAGTGATTTAATTAATTATTTTTACTTGGTGGTACTCTTGTACTAGTATAATAAATTGCGCTTGGTTAGGATATTTTTATTTTTATGTACTATTCAGTTTGCTAATATTTTGTTTAGGATTTTTACATCTATCTTCATAACCAAGTTTAGGCTCTAATTGTCTTTTCTTATATTATCCTTGACTAGTTTTGGTTTTAAGAAAATAGTAGCCTTACAAGATGAATTCAATGACTTTCGTTCTTTTCTGTTATCTGAAGTGTGTGTGTGTGTGCGCGCGTGCGTGTGTGCATAGAGAGAAAAAGAGAAAAGAGAGCAAGAATATGTTACTTTAAAGTTTGGTAAAACATATTTCTAAAACTTTCTGTACCTGTTTTTTTGTGAGAGGCTAATGATGGTAAATACGGAAAAATTTTTATATTCAATTTCATTTTTTAAAGATTTTGTATCATCATTTATATTCCAAGTGTATCTCCTGAGATCTCAGAAAAGATATTAAGGAAGCAAAAACTTTGATAGATACAGTATATATATATATATATTACAGATGCTGAACTTATATTGTCTTGTATATGATATGCCCATTAGCATAACACAGAAATAGACTGTAAACAGGAGTCCTTTACTGTGTGGTGTTGGTGAAGTGTAGGCTAGAACAGGAGAGAATTGCCTATAAAGTGACAGTCAACTTTCATTTTCTATTGGTTTGTTTATTGTGGTAAATTAACAAACATATAGATAGATTATCAAAATAATATGATGTACAATGTCTTCTACTAAATTCTTAAATTTCAAATGAGAAATCTTATGCTCAATTATTAGTTTTTTAATATGAACATTAAGAAGAGCTTAATTCTTCTTGGAGCCATAAAGACTAGGACCACTGTTCAAGTCATGTTTCTCACTATCATTCTTATTATCCTCAAGCCCACAAAAATTACTGCTTTATTTCCAATTTACTAAAGCTGGCAATGTGAGTGAACACTAGTAAATTAGATGATTGCTTACAGATATAGGGAAACATGCTTTTGCCCCAAAATTGGAAATGAGGAGAACTTCAAAGCAAGGCCACCCATTAGCCATCACAATCAATTGCTGGGAAATTGTTGAGATCTTACTCTATCTAGCACTGTACATCTTAAAAACTAAATATCTCAAATAAATATAGCTAAAGCTTTAAAGTCCCTTGAAGTCTAAAACCTTAACAATGTTTATCAAAGCATGTTCTAGGAATCATCTCTATCAACACACTGGAGTTAGTATTTGAAATGCAGATTTCCTGACCTGACCCCAGACCATGGACTCAGAAACATTTGGTATTTGCCAAGAATCTGCATTTTTAACAAGTTTCCATTTGCTTCACCATTTCCTTTCAGTATTTTAATGCACAGCAAAGCCTGAGAAATATTACTTGAAGCATGTTTAATCACTTATCACCATCATCAACTAAAAGTAATGGATCACATGCTTCAGTAGAGACATTTTGGAAAACCATAATTTCTACTTTCAAAAAAACCCCAATAGTTTTAAACCATTTTTCACAAAAGAGATAGATGGGCATATTTTATAGAGATTTTGTATTTCGTAAAATTTGTGTTATAGGCATATGTTGAGGTTATATAATTGATGTACACCTGAAGTTGCCTATGTGGAATAATTTTTATTTCTATTTTGAGTCTTAATCTTTTTGTACAAAGTTTATTAACAAATCATAAAGTATCATCTGTGTAAATGTGTTTCATCATTTTATTTCATTTAAAGTGAAGTACAGTTGTGTTTAATTTTTCTATAAAGGATATCAGCTAAATAATTTGTAATGTAGTTCACGAGCAGTTAGACACTAATAGAAGTTTTCACAGAAATTTTAATGAATAAAGAAAAAATAAGAAGTTTACTTCAAAATTACTGAAAAATATTTA
>NW_016809129.1:1163864-1166719 GCF_001698545.2 Rhinopithecus bieti | reverse complement strand
AGTGAAGTACAGTTGTGTTTAATTTTCTATAAAGGATATCAGCTAAATAATTTGTAATGTAGTTCACGAGCAGTTAGACACTAATAGAAGTTTTCACAGAAATTTTAATGAATAAAGAAAAAATAAGAAGTTTACTTCAAAATTACTGAAAAATATTTAAGAGAGAAACTAAAGGAAGCCTTCTAGAATTTGACTTCCTGATAAAATATTTTACAAGGACAAATAATTAGGTTGGATGAAGTGAGGTAGAAGGATTGAATTAAAATATTTTCATAAAGGGATGAGGTGATTGAAGTAATGAACATGAGAATTTCAAGAGTAATCTCAGATTAAAGGGAAAAATTAAATGATGCAGAGATGGCTTAGTCAAAAGAAAACATTGCTTGGTCTGCTATATACATTCATTCGGTTATGCTGTTTACTTCTTTCTAAGTTCTCTAATTTATGATGTTTTATTCTTTTCCTCAAAGGGAATCTCTTAGTTATAACATTTGTTAGCTACTTTGGAGCCAAACTTCACAGGCCAAAAATAATCGGAGCAGGGTGTCTAATAATGGGAGTTGGAACATTACTCATTGCAATGCCTCAGTTCTTCATGGAGCAGTAAGTCTAAAGCAATCATCTTTTCCTTGCCTTTCCAAACAACTGCATTTCTCCCTTTTATGATGACAATTAATTATGTAAATTTAAGCTTAATCCATGATAGCTTTGTCTTACTTTTGTTACATTCTCTTTGGATAAAATTTCAGAACAATTTTATAATTTTTCTTCTGACAATAAACTGTAAAAAAACTGATAGATTACTGTATATTGATATCAACAAGATTAAAGAAAGATTTTACCAACTACGCTTTGAGTCAAATGCTTTAATTTAGCTGTGGAGGCAAAATATGTAACTGAAAATAAATTAACATGTGGTAAATGTCAAATAGGTAATTAATGAACACTACAGATAATAAATTCTGGATTATGGAACACTGGCTGGTAGATAATTAACTCAGGGATATATTATCAACTTAAACAACTATTCAATGTCTCAACAGTATTTCTTAGACCTTTGTCAATGGAAGCGGGGTGTCTGTATCCTCTAACCCTAAAGCCTACTTTTGGTACTTTTGTTAATATATGCACATGACTTTAGTAGTTCCAAAGATTTTTACCTATATCATTTTTACCCTTATAGTAACCTGTGAGGTAAGAGAACATAGTTTATCTTTTTTACTTTAGAGCTAAGGACCAGACACCATGACTTGAAGAGTTTTATTACTTTTGTAAATTTAGGTGTCTTGTAATTATGGAACCAGAACCCTAAAACAGGTCACTTGACTTCTCAAGAGCAGTCTTCATACATACCCATGTCACTGCCTTTCTCTGTGTTTATCTACTGCTGAAAAAGGAAATGACTATCAAAAGGTTTCAAAGTAAGAGAATATTTTAGAAAATTATATTTCAAGTGATACTTTATTGTCCACTCTAGATCATTGTATCAGGACAGTTGAAAGCTGGAGAGACTTAAAAACGATCTAGTCTGAACTTTTTCTTGAATTTCTAGACCACTTACATAAGTACAGTCGGATTTTGACCTCCCTGGCCAATCTATCAAGGTAGGGCCCAGAATTCTTCGAGAATTTTCTACCCATTTGGGTGAATTCCTGGGACCCTAAATTTTTAGTTGGGGGGATTCTGTGGTTTGGGGCTTCTGCCTGCTCTTTGGACAAACTCCTTCCCTAGGCCAGAAGTTTCCTTGATCATTGAGATTCCACAGAAATGTTATATGTGTTCAGCCTGTAGAAAGAATGGAAAAGAAGAATGAGAAAATGGGTCTCCAACCTGCCTAATTCCTGCTTGATGTTAGTTGTGTTGCTGTTATCTGCCGATTCATTGAGCCTCCATGTGACAGTTTACTCAGGGGGAAAAGCAGTTCCACTACTGAAAAAATTAAAAACGTGAAAGTAGTCACATAGGATAGATAAATCCATTACTCTAGACTTAAATCAATCTGCAGTGGATCAGTAGCTCTTCCATGTGACAATGGCTACACTACTTAATTTTTTTAGGTCTCACTTTCTGCATCTTAAAACTGGTATTAAAAATAATTCCTAGCTCATAATGCCATTGCAAATATTAAGTGAGATGACACAGGTAAAATGCTTATAAAGGTTACCAGCCTAACTAGTAGCTGTGTCATCATTGTTGTGTGTTATCAATCCTTCTAGCTAATTAAGCCACCTGGTTTTAACCAGCAATGGTTTTGTCTTAAAGCTGCTGTATACAGATGAATAATTTTATTACTTTAAGTTAGTGACAAATATCGAATACCTATATAAGAAAATCAGAGGAAAAATGTATTAAAAAGAAGGTCGGACAACCAGACAGGCTAGTGTTGACAAAGGATATCAAAGGGACAGAGACAGATTCTTATCCAACATTTTTGATATGCTAGAGGATATATTTGTTTATTTATTATTTAATATACTTGCCAAGTACAATGCCAGGTAATGGAGCTATTTCTGTGAGAAAACAAAATAGAACAAACACACACACAATTCTTCCTTCATGAGGCTTGCTCTCTACTGAGGATTATCACTCTAATTTCTTTCTATCTTTACACAACATTAGTCACTAACTGGGTACTTATCCAAAATGTGATTTTCATTCTCTAAGAGATAACTGTGCTCTGTCTCTTTTACAGAAATATCCTTGATGTCCTATTAATCATGGATAGCAACTATTGAGGGCCTATTCCTAATACGCTGTTTAGTTTTATGTGTTAGCTCATTTAACTTATTAATTTAGCAAGTATATATATATATATATATTTGTGAAATATATATACACACACACACACACACACA
>NW_016809129.1:1148505-1163627 GCF_001698545.2 Rhinopithecus bieti | reverse complement strand
ATCTTTACACAACATTAGTCACTAACTGGGTACTTATCCAAAATGTGATTTTCATTCTCTAAGAGATAACTGTGCTCTGTCTCTTTTACAGAAATATCCTTGATGTCCTATTAATCATGGATAGCAACTATTGAGGGCCTATTCCTAATACGCTGTTTAGTTTTATGTGTTAGCTCATTTAACTTATTAATTTAGCAAGTATATATATATATATATATTTGTGAAATATATATACACACACACACACACATATATATATATATATATATATATATATATATATATACAATTTTTCTAGGCAGTCAAGAAAGAGTAGTGACAAAATAATCCCTGCCCTCATAGATCTTCTGAGGAGGAGACAGAAAATAAACAGATAAATACAGTATGTCAGAGAACGGTAAGAACTACAGAGAAAAATAACCCAGTAAAGACACATAAGGAGTATGTGTGGTGGGTTGGGGGTGGTTGCAGTATCAAGTAGGGTAGTCAACGTATGGCTCACAGAGTTCATGACATTTGAAGAATACCTGATAATAGTAAAGAGGACAGTCATGTGGATATCTGGGGAAGGAGACTTCTAGCCTAAGTGAACAGTGAAGGCAAAGTTTCTTCAGTAGGAGGAAGTGTGGTGCATGGATGACCTGCAAGGAGGTCTGTGTGGCTAAAAGGCAATGACCACGGGGAAAGCACAGAAGATGAATGCTGAGAAGTAAAAGGGAATGAGAGAATATGTCAACGTTGTTTCTCACTTTGATGGGCATTTGAATCACCTGAGGCTCTTGGTAAACTGCAGATTGTGATTCAGTGGCCCTGGGGTTGGTGCTGAGATTCAGCTGATGTTGCTGGTCTGCAGACCATCCTTTGAGTCGTAAGGTTAGGACAAGTACAAGTATTTAGTTTGTCCTCTGAATGAGATGCGAAGTTGTTAGAAGGCTTTAAGCAGAGTGACATGATCTTACTTATATTTTTAAAGGATCACACTGCTGCTTGGAGAATTGACTCTGGTGGGCAAGCTTGGAAGCAGGCAGACTATTTAGGAGGCTACTGTAAAATTTCCTACATCAAAATCAAGAGTGCATCAGTCAGGATTTGAATGCAGGTCAGAACTAAAGCTAAAGCCCCTAATATGAAAGCATTTATAATATTAGTCCCAGATTTACATAAGTACACCTTTGTCTCTTCCTCGACAGAGTTTAGGTACAGACCACATCCATAACTCTCATTTTACAACTAAGTCAATTAAAACCTAAAACTTAATTTTTTTAGAGTATCACAGATAGCAATTAGTAACAAAAGTGGCACTTAAATAAGGTACCAGTTATTTGAAATCAAAATAATTATGATACTTGCAACAGTAACCTGTTGTCAGTAGGAACTGAGTTAAAATAACGAAAATTTTTCAAAATACTCCATGATTACCATCCGTACTTCAATAGTCTTGAAGCATCATAACAGTCAATGATTTATCTGTAATTATTAACAAAATAAAATTATATTTACCATGATTTCAATGCTAAATGTTTCATGTGTACTTAAGAATTGAAAACAGTCAACCTCATTGAGTGATTCTTAACCTACTATGGTCAGGGAACCTTTGATAAAATTATAAAACCTGTTACCCTCTTCTCTTAAGCATTCACATAAAAACATACATACAAAAATGTTCTTACATTTTCAGTGGGGTTCATCAACCCACTGAGGTGTAGACTGCACAAAACAGATTTAAGTTAACCTATTTATCAACTTGAGTATTTTAATAATGCAATACATCTTTTCTTTACCATGCTGAATAAACTGTTCTTTACTATTAACATGCCAATGCATATTCCTATGAATACTAGCCTTTGGTCAAATAGTACCTGAATAAAATGAGAATCAAGATGATATTGGGATGTTTTCTTACCAGATACCTCTCCCCCAAGGGGTACAAAGAGTGTGGAGAATGTGGCATATGAAGGGTAATTTAAGTGCAAGAGTAGAACTGGGAGATTGTAGATTAGCATTATCACAGGATGCCCACTAAGCAATGGCCCTTTATCCCAGCTGCTATCATAACCTTATAAATAGGGGAACGGGTGGAATTAGAAGTAACTTGTGGCCGGGCACGGTGGCTCACGCCTGTAATTCCAGCACTTTGGGAGACCGAGGTCAGGAGATCAAGACCATCCTGACCAACATGGTGAAACCCTGTCTGTACTAAAATACAAAAGTTAGCCGGGCATGGTGGTGGGTGCCTGTAGTCCCAGCTATTTGGGAGGCTGAGGCAGGAGAATGGCGTGAACCCAGGAGGCAGAGCTTGCAGTGAGCAGTGATCCTGCCACTGCACTCCAGCCTGGGTGACAGAGCGAGACTCCATCTCTTAAAAAAAAAAAAAAAAAGGAACTTGTTGCTATACTAGTAACCAGCAGAGAAAAAGCAAAATATCATCAGGATAAATGGTACAAAGTGTGTCATTCTCCATTCTCCAGAATCAGCCTTGAAATTCAACTATATTTACAACTCTAAATAAAGTATGCTGATGGCAATACGTTGTTTAATTATGGCTCTTTCTCTGACTCAGAAAAAATCATGCTTTTATCAAGTTGAATACTTTTTCACCGAGGGGGGAGGTGATTTATAGTCATTAGTTTGCTTTAAGATGAGCCTCTATGAGTACTTTTTACTTTTATTTTCCGTCATTAATTGACTGGCCCAGGTATGGTGTAAAGCACGGGTGTCCAAATTTTGGCTTCCCTGGGCCACATCGGAAGAAGAATTGTCTTGGGCCATACTTAAAATACACTAACAATAGTTGATGAGCTAAAAAGATTGCAAAAAAATATTTCATAATGTTTTTAGAAAGTTTATGAATTTGTGTTGGGCTGCATTCAAGGCCATCTTGGGCCACATGTGGCCCACAGACGGCGGGTAGGACAAGCTTGGTGTCGAGTCTGTGAGCTAGATCTTCTGGCTACCTCTTCAGCAAAATCTGCTGTTAAATGCTGCCTTGGTTTGGTGAATTAGATTCAGAGACAGCTGCAAGCTCAACCTGGCACCCTAAAGATTCGTAGAGTACACGTATAATATTCTTGGTATGATGTTAATGAGTCTATCATGGAGAAAACATTCTTCTTATACAGGTACAAATATGAAAGATATTCTCCTTCCTCCAATTCTACTCTCAGCATCTCTCCGTGTCTCCTAGAGTCAAGCAGTCAATTACCAGTTTCAGTTATGGAAAAATCAAAATCCAAAATAAGTAACGGTAAGATCATTTTTTTGACTTGACTAAGCAAGCTTTAAAAAAAAAAAGACTTTATATGTGCTTTAGGATGGACAAAAGTATCTATGATTTTTGCTTCCGAAAGCTTTACTACTTAAATTGAGACATCACAATGCCATAAAAATTCCTAGAATATAAAGCAGTGTTTGATTAGATCCTAAGAAAATATACCAGATGATCAAATCTTTTGGAAAAAAAAGGAGCATTAATTGATAGTGCCTGGGAAAATCTTTCAATGCTTCTGAATAAGTGGGTCTTGAAAGCAGGGTGAAACTAGTTTAGCACATACAACTCTCAATCCATTGCTCAGCTGTGAAAGAAATAAAATTTTTCCCGTAAGTCAATTTAATTTCTGTGTTCAGCCACTTTTTGTCAGAATGGCAAAATGTAATCTCAATTTGACCCTAACCTCACTTTTTGTCCCCAGGGGTTATTTACAATCTAGGGAGCTTACATAACAGTAAAATGGACACCTGTGGTGGGAGCTCTTGGTGTTATTAGTTCCCTGCCAGCTTAGATATCTAAAACCCCTGTGGTCACAATGTTTGGTCATACTTGTCACCATGGGCTATCTTATGTCCATGTTCATACTTTTTTTTCTCACAGCAGCTCTCTCTAGTACGGAAGTGGCCATCTTAGACACATAGAAATAATTACATTTTTCACCTGAGCTAGGATGCAGGAATTTCATCAAAGTGTCTAGTGTTCTAGATGGCTGATGCATACGGCACAGCAATGCTTTGTCTGAGACACCCTTGGGAATATAGGAATACTCTCTTCTATATCACTGTAGACACTGGAAGTCCCGCGAGTCAAAGGCAGGAATCTGAACTAGACTGAAATAGTCTTGCCTCCTGCCTGGGCTTCACCTGGCCAAGGTAACACAGGTTTTCCTTACTCAGAGTAGCCATGAATTTATCCACAGGTGTTTACTGTGTCTCTAGGACTCAGTACAGGCAGGGAGAGCAAATCCCCTCTTTTCCCTTCAGCTTCCCTTCAGCATCAATATGCTCCACACTCCTTCCCTGCCACCTCCCAATTTCACCCCCTACTCCTAACCGGAGGAACCACATTGTATACAGGCAGAATGGAAGCCTTTTTAAAATTAATATATACCTGTGATCCATCCAAATCTCTTATCTATTCCACAAGACCTTTTCACTCCCCTAATATTCTCATTAGTACTTTCTGTTGAGATGTCTTTTTTTCTGGGCAATGAGCCCTGTCTGTTTGAATGAAGGGAGGGGACAAAGGCCTAAAAACATATGGAAGTGTGGAAGGAGAAGGAAGAGGAGAGCACAGAAATGTAAAAAGTTTACCCTCTCCTGCTGTATCAAAAGAAAGAATGCATTCTAGACAAAGAGGAGAATGGGAAAGGGGGTAATAGATATGTTCAGGAGGATGCATTCAAATCAATGGACAAGAACAGCATCCTTGTTTATGTAAAAATATAACGGATAATAAATATGGTTTAGGTTCAAATAAGAAGGCAGGGAGCTGACTTAAGGGCTTGCAGTTTCATCTGTATACAATGTACAGTCAGGGAAGGTGTTTTGTTTTGAAAGAGACATGATATAATGACAGCACAGCTAGTTAGGAAATATTTAAACCTGTAATGTAAAAAGGTGAAAGGTGAAAGGTTAAACATAGACTCAGTAACTAAAATGCTTTTAATAAAAGGACAAGTTAGCGGACAGATACAGAGAAAGACAGACAATTATTTTCTTTCCTTCAGGTGAGGTCTTGTTCCCTTAACATCTGTTTCCTTAAACATAGTGGACACAAGGCTCACCCTAAAGCTGATAGCAAGGATCTTCTCAAAAGTGCTCCACATACAATCCTCATCTTCCCTGCAACACTCTATAGCAGAGCTGTCCACAGAACTATCTGTGATAATAGGAATGTCTTATATCTTTGCTGTCCAATATAGTAGCCCCTAGCTGCAGGAGACTATTGGGTATTTGAAATATAGCTAGTGTGACAGAAAAACTGAATTTTAATTTTATTTAATTTCAATTTTAATAGCCACATGTGGCTTATGGTTACTGTATTAAAAAGCACACACCTAAGATGTCTACACTTCTCTACTACAAGACTCTCCTACCAAAAAGCCTCTTAGAATTATACAATTGCTAGGGCTAGAATGTACATTAGAGTTAATTTTAGAAAAGGAATTCATATAGTATTTTTGGAAGCAGAATAGAAATCCAGACAAGACAAGTGAAAATTCCATGGTCATTTGAACTTTTCTAGAAGAAGCAGAGTCAGATAGAATCCACATGAGTGCAAAGGAGTCTTTTCTGTTAGTTATGCAGTCTGATTCACTTGCCCAAAGGTGTTCACCTTGGATCCTTGCGTAATCTATTCTTCAAAGCCAAAAATTACTTTAAGAGTTATTAACAGGTAAAGATAACTCCTACTTCATAGGATTGTTAGGAAGATTCAGTTAAAAAATGCCTGCAAACCAGTTAGTTCAGCACGTGGCAGAGAAAGAACATTCAGCAGTGATGATTGTTGGAGGTTGTTAACATTATCAATTTTATTAAAACACCTAAACCTTCAAAGCTATGTTTCATTTATGATATGAGGGTAATTATCCTAGTGCACATGATCATATTAAGACATGAGTTTTACAAAAGCATTTAAAAATGGTTAGCATTGAATTTTACTCTAAAAATGCTGTCAAAATGTTTCTTTTGTTGGAATAACTATACTGCTAAAGTATAGGGATTTATCATTTTATGTAAATTTGTTTCCAAAGTCCTAAAATGGTTATTCACTAACAAACAAATATAAATGTAGGCAATACTGCCCAAATGTTGGAATATCAATCATATAAAATTCGAATTTCAGATAAAACGGAGTGAACAATAAGATTACTTGTGATTTCTGCTGAAAATAGAACTAAAATTAAGGTGAGAAAGACTTTGTTCAAAAGAACTAAAAATTAAGGTGAGAAAGACTTTGTTCCAAATTTTCTGTTTTGCCCCAGATAGATATTGAATGTCATTGTAGTGTGGGAACTCAAATAGCTCAGGGCAGGAATGAAATGGAAAGGAGAGAATAAAAAGTAAAGGGATCAGGAGCAAGAAGCAATAGAGTTGCTCGGTGAAGTCTCTCGGGGATTTACTCTGCCGAAAAGGTTGAAGATATAAAACATTTTTAGAACTTGACCAGACTCCCATCAAATTATGACTATTGCACAAAAACTCCTGCGTTCTAGTTCAGTTTAAGATATATTGTAGAAATGCAGAATAAATACTTAACTTTTATAGTGATCTATTTTCAATCTGCTGGTTTGTTTTTCTTTCAAGAATGTGAAGTGGACACTAGCTCTTCCATGTGGATTTATGTTTTCCTGGGCAATCTTCTTCGTGGAATAGGAGAAACTCCCATTCAGCCTCTGGGCATTGCCTACTTGGATGATTTTGCCAGTGAAGACAATGCAGCTTTCTATATTGGTAATACTGACATATTGCTTCACTTAGCTTCTTGGGAAGAAGGGTGTCTAGTTTTCTGAATTCCACTCTATGCTAGATTAAATGTGGAAGCTTTGTATACTTGATATCCAACTCCTTTGTTTAGCTCACACATTTCTGAAGTGCACACTTAAGATTTGGATGGTGAAGACACCACAGTTAGAGGGATCTATTGCATTAGAAAAGGAGCATCAGATTAAAAGAAAATAACTGTGAGCTCAACTGCAATGGTGTATGACCTTGTGAAGGTATCTACGTGGGCTTCAGGTTTCATAGGTGATTTTTAGTGGGTTAACTATACAGCTAAAGCATTTAGGTATTTTAGTTTACTTAAAAGTTTGTTTCCTGAGCCCTAGAAACTGCTTTCCATTTGATGAGCCCTAATTATTTTAAGCTATGAGGGACAGGCAATGAGAAATCTTGAGATCTCAAAAGCAGGTAGAAATGGATAAAGAGAATTATTAAAAAAAAAAAAAAATAGAAGCAAGGCATGAGGCTACCTCATCTCTGGAACACATTCCAGTAACTAGACCAGCAACTAAAAATCACAAAAACCAAAATAATATAGCAGAGGCAAACTCCTAAGGTAAGATGCATCTACACAGCATTTTTTGGTTTTCTCTGATGTCTTAATATTAAGCTAGAAACACACTTCAGTCTCTCCTTTTTAAATTTTTATTGTACCCTTTCCTATGGTATTGACACACATCAGTCTTGATTTCTTGAAATTCTGATCTTTTAGAGGTCTCACATTCAGGGACAGAAAGGCAAGATTTAAATTCATTGAAGGGACGCTGCAGCTAGGTCCACTGTATAATCTTGCCTGGGCTATGCTCTGCAGGACTCCAGGGGGTGCTGGTTACACCCGGATAGGCTATAGTTAAGATCACAGCTCTTATTCTAACAGAAAACTCCAGTAAAATCAGGAACTGGAACTGCAACAAACACTTCATCACCTGCACTAGGCAATTACTCTGGAGACTGGAGGAAAGGTCACAGCCAGAAGAAGCATACAGGTGCGTAGGTGTCCCCTTCTTCTCTAGGAACTCAGGGCTTGTTCTCTTTTGCTTCTGGTAAAAAGTATCTGGTAACTGCCGTTTACTCTTCCAGTTAACTTAATCTCCCATGAATATGTGTGTTTTAAGCCTTGTGGTGAAATGAAAGACAGATTGGAGATGTTTGGAAGGGAAGAAGTACCTTTCTGGTTATTAGAAATGGTGTCCTTCAGGCCATCTGTTCCACCTATCTATGAAGGTTGACCTGAATGGTCAGGAGGGTTCCAGAGAGCACTTTTCCTGCTCCAAATCCTAGTACCTTTGTTAGCTGGATCTGGGGATCTGCATAGGTCCTGCTCTCACTAATGATCCCACAGAACCTTGGAGTGAATGGATGCAATTTTTTACTAAGGTGGAAGAAATCCATTTGAATGTCAAGACAAGTCTTATACTTAACTGAATGTAAAATGTTTTTGACAAACTATCAAAATTAATGCAATTCCAATTTTTATCAATGGGCAATCTAATCCTAGGAAATACAGTTGGTTCCATTTTGGAAAATTAAGTTCCTCAGAGTATTAATGTTATTTTCTTACTAAGACATACTTAATGCCTTAAAATTGTTCATTCTTCTCCCAAAGCAGTGAAGGACTTATTTTCTGATTCAATGTGGTTTTAAAGTTGACTAAACACATGCAAATGAGCTAAAACATTTTGAGCTACTTACTGGATCTCACATTTCTTGTTTAAAATTGTATTAATTTATCAAAGTAAATAAATGACAGCTTTTTTCTTCCTTTTCTTTTATTGGTGCAGGGTGTGTGCAGACGGTTGCAATTATAGGACCAATTTTTGGTTTCCTGCTAGGTTCATTATGTGCCAAACTATATGTTGACATTGGCTTTGTAAACCTAGGTAAGGGAGTTTATTTTTTATTTATTCATTTATTTTAGTTACTGTAACATTTTTAATGGGAACAGTGTGGAAATTATCAAATTGCCTTTTTATAAAATGGCAGTCATAATCTTTCATAAACTAAAATTTTATTATTAATATAGTTATACAGATTAATAAATAGAATATGAAAAATAGGTGATGATTAGAACTGGATGACCAATGATTTGTTATTAAGATGTATCCTTTTTCACATCTGGTTTGTCAGTTTAAATGCATTCCAGCATAGTTAAGACTGAAAACTGTAGCTACTTGTTCATTCTTGTTGGCTTCAGGTGTGTCAACATTTATTACAGTTACGTCAATTAATAATGTATTTGGGGACTTGACAGAAAGACTAAGGATTTAAAGTCTACTAGCAACCAAACAGCCCTTCTTTTTATTTTTACTCTACAAGTCATTTTTAGGTAGAAGCATATTATAGCATATTATCGAGCAAGACTGGCTTTTCTTCTGGGATATTGCTTGTGTAGGAAATAAATGGCAGAGGGGACACTGATCTTTCCATAGCTAATAATTTGTTTCTATCTCTGTGGGATACACCCTCTAGAAATAGATGGCATTTGTCAGTTTTTTTTAAAGAATTCCAAGAGATCCGTTACAAACTAAATAAGTTTCACTTAAAAAAAAAACGTGGAAATGCATTTTGACGTTCGCATGTTAAAACAAGAGCAAAATTCTTGCATTTAAGTCAAACAAACTACAAGGCAACCTTCAAAAATGTTATTTACTCATTCATTAGTTCCCGTCCAATTATTTTGCATTTACTTTATGCCACGGGCTATTCTACAGCTCTGAACAAATCAGTTGAGTTCCCTGACTTCACAAAGTTTAAAATCCGCTGATGGATTTTAAAGACAAGAAAGTATAGATGAGACGAGCAGCACAGAGGAAAATTGTTAAGGGGAAGCGATTCACATGCAGTAATAACCTAGTATAAGCATATTACCCAGTATAATTCAGTGGCAGTTGAGCCTGCTTCTCAAGGGACCTGTGTTTATTTTGTTCTCACAGAATGTTATGATAGAATGTAATGAAATGTTTTCTAGGTTCTTGCCTAGGAAGAAAACAACACCCACATGGTTTGATTCAAAAACCTATCAATACTTATTTTAGGCAAATCAGAAATGATTTCAAAAACAAAGTTTTTACGACAAATAAAATACTAAAGTTTTGCTTACACATACAAATACCGCTTCGTATCCAGAATAGCTCTGAAGTAGTATTAACCACCATTTATTAAAAAATATTCCACTGATTTTAATGAATCTCAAATTTAGTATCATAGTGAGAAGTTTCCACCGGGTTTGGACTGAAAGGTGCAGGGCATAACTCTTCAAGTAAAATCCCACACAGATATTCAATATGTAAATCAAATGAAAGTGGTGCTGATATAGAGGAGTCACCACATGAGGTTTTGAGCCTTCAAAGTTCTCCCCATGGGTTGCCTTCCTTTTACCAGGGGTCTCTCTGCAGAACCTGAGAGCAGGGTTTGAAAATAATGAGGCTGCCGGGCGCGGTCGCTCACGCCTCTAATCCCAGCACTTTGGGAGGCCCAGGCGGGCGGATCACAAGGTCAGGAGATCGAGAACATCCTGGCTAACACGGTGAAACCCCATCTCTACTAAAAATACAAAAAAATTAGCCTGGCCTGGTGGCAGGTGCCTGTAGTCTCAGCTACTCAGGAGGCTGAGGCAGGAGAATGGCGTGAACCCGGGAGGCGGAGCTTACAGTGAGCCGAGATGGCGCCACTGCACTCCAGCCTGGGCGACAGAGCGAGACTCCGTCTCAAAAAAGAAAAAAAGAAAATCATGAGGCCTCTTCCAGAATTTAGACTCTTTATTTTTAATCTAATGAACGAAAGAAAGTATCTCGCTCCAAAAAGCACTCTCTTTCCTTCAATAACAGAGATAATACAGACATAGCTTGTTTTACTGTGCCTTACTTTATTGTATTTTGCAAATACAATAAAGTAAATTTAAGGTTTGTGGCAACCCTGTGTTGAGCAAGTCTATAGGCACCATTTTTCCAACAGCGTGTGGTTACTTTGTGTCTCCATGTCACATTTTGGTAATTGTCCTAATATCGCAAGCTTTTATAGTTATTTATTATTATTATTATTGTCATACCCATTATGGAGATCTGTGATTGTGATATTTGATGTTACTATTGTAATTGTTTTGGGGCACCACAATTGTGCCCATAGAAGACAGCAAATTTAATTGATAAATGTTGCATTTGTTCTGACCGCTCCATCGGCCATTCCCCTGTCTCTCTTCTTGGACTTCCCTATACCCTGAGACACAATAATATTGAAATTAGGCCAATTAGTAACCCTACAATGACCTCTAGGTCATTGTAGGTGTTCAAGTGAAAGGAAGAGTTGCATGTCTCTAACTTTAAAACAAAAGCTAGAAAAGATTAGGCTTAATGAGGAACGCATGTTGAATGCCAAGACAGGCGAAACTCTAGGCCTCTTGCACCAAACAGTTACCCAAGTTGTGAATGTAAGTTCTGGCAGGAAATTACAAAAGTGATACTCTAGCAAACACATGAAGGATAAGAAAGTGAAACAGCCTTATTGAGATAAAGTTTTAGTAGTCTGGAGAGAAGATTAAACCAGCCACAACATTCCCTTAAGCCAAAACCTAATTCAGAACAAGGCCTAACCCTCTTTAATTCTCTGAAGGCTGAGAGAGATGAGAAAGCTGCAGGAGAAAAGTTTGAAGCTGGCGGAGATAGGTTCATGAGGTTTTAGGAAAGAAGCTGTCTCCGTAACACAAAAGTGCAAGGTGAAGCAGCAAGTGCTGGTGGAGAAGCTGCAGAAAGTTACCCAGAATATTTAACTAGGATTATTGATGAAGGTGGCTGTGCTAAATAACAGATTTTCATCCTAGATGAAATAGGCTTCTACTGGAAGAAGATGCCATCTAGGACTTTCACAGCCATAGGGGAGAAGTCAATCCTGACTTTAAAGTTTCAAAGGACAAGGTGACTCTCTTGTTGGAGAGCTAAGGCCACTGGTGACTTTAAGTTGAAGTCAATGCTCATTTAACATTCTGAAATTCCTACACATAGACTCTTCCTGTGCTCTACAACTAGATCAATAAAGATGTGCTGAATAACAGCACATCTTTTTGTAGCATAGTTTACTATTTAAAGCCCACTGTTGAGATCTACTGCTCAGAATTTAAAAAAAAGGTTCCTTTCAAAATATTGCTGCTCATTGGCAATGTACCTAGTCACCCAAGAGCTCTGACAGAGTTGTACAAATAGATAAATGTTTTCATGGCTGCTAACATACCATCCATTTTCTACCCCAAGGATCAAGGAATAATTTTGACTTTCAAGTCTTATTATTTAAGAAACATAGTTCACAAAGCTATAGCTACAATCAATAGTGATTTCTAATGAATCTAGACAAAGTAAATTTAAAACCTTCTGGAAAGGATTCACCATTTTAGATGCCATTAAAAGCATTTGTAATTCATAGGAGGAGGTCAAAATATCCACATTAGCAAGAGTGTGAGAGAAATTGATTTCAACCCTCCTGGATGACTTTGAGGTGTTTAACACTTTAGTGGAGAAAGTAAGTGCCTATGTGGTAGAAATAGCAAGACAACTATAATCAGAAATGAAGCTTGAAGATGTGACTGAATTGCTGCAATCTCGTGATAAAGCTTGAACAGATGAGGGGTTGCTTCTTGTGGATGAGCAAAGTGAATGGCTTCTTGGGGGGGAATCTACTCCTGATGAAGATGCTGTAAACATTACTGAAATGACAACAAAAGATTTAGTAAATTACAGAAACTTAGTTGATAAAGCAGTGGCGGGGTTTGAGAGGACTGACTCCAATTTTGAAAGACGTTTGACTGTGGGTAAAATGCTATCAAATAGCATTGCATACTACAGAGAAAACTGTCATGAAGGAAAGAGTTGATCTATGGGGCAAACTTCATCATTTTCTTATGTTCATACATTGCCACAGTCATCTCAACCTCCAACAACCACTGCCCTCTTCAGTCAGCAGCCATCAACATTCAGATGGCTGTTCACTGAAGGCTCAAATGATCATTAGCATTTTTTAGCAATAGCAGTTTTTTAAATGAAGGTATGTACATTTTTCAGACATAATGCTATTGCATACTTAATAGACTACAGTATAGTTAAACATAACTTTTGTATGCCCTGGGAAACAAAAAAATTCATGTGACTCTATTGTGAGATTCACTTCATTGTGGTGGTCTGGAGTTGAACCTGCAAAATCTCCAAGGTATGCCTGTGATAATATCCAGATAAAAAAAAATAGCATAGATGAATTATTAGGTATTTTTATGATGTTATAGAGTTTTGCAATAATTTATTTTTAAGGAGATTATTTTAACATATTAGCTTTGCTGTTTGTATTACTTAGCCATCCCCTCTGTCTTTCAGATCACATAACCATTACCCCAAAAGATCCCCAGTGGGTAGGAGCCTGGTGGCTTGGCTATCTAATAGCAGGAATCATAAGTCTTCTTGCAGCCGTGCCTTTCTGGTATTTACCAAAGAGTTTACCAAGATCCCAAAGTAGAGAGGATTCTAATTCTTCCTCTGAGAAATCCAAGTTTATTAGAGATGATCACACAGACTACCAAACACCCCAGGGAGAAAATGCAAAAATAATGGAAATGGCAAGAGGTAAGTAAAATTCTCCGTTTTGAAGCATTTTCATTTTGATGTTGGGACTTAAGGAGATTTATAAATTATATCCTTCACTTCCCTTCATGTATTAAAAAAATTGAGAAATCATATCAGAAGCAAAACTGGAAACTGATGTCAGCTTTATTACTGAACAACTGATTGCAGTACACGACCAAAGACCAAAGGCTTGACAGCCTTTCCTGCTGATGTCCCCACCTTCTCACACCTCCTCAGTTTAGATCCTACAGTTGTCTCTACCCAGGATTGCTGCTTCCTGTAACTCTGTATATACAGAAAATAAAAGGCTTAATCTTCAGGGATGGCAGTGTTTCTACAGATAAGATCTATTCATTTGAGAGATGTGTATCAATGCGTGTCTCTCACCAATGATCAATGCATGTCTCTCACCAAGGGTGAGTGTTCTGTAGGCAAAAACCTAGTGTTCTAATGAACCCCCTTCATGGAAATGAGGAGCCCCTCTTCGTGTCCCTTCAAGCAATAGTTACATTTGCAGAAACTCTTCACATGTCTAATTGGTAGTCTACATAATAGGAAAAAGGGAAAAGATCAATGCTCATTTCTCACACTAAAATTCACATATTAAATGGAGATAACTCTCGTATTTCTTTCTCTTTGACCACAAGATAAGTTTGAGGAATACAGACAAGAAAAGTGAAGGTCTCTATGTGCTGCTTGTGACTCCCAGCTGGATGATGAGGGAGTATTCTCATCCTTTTCATCTTTTGCCCACATCAGTTAGAGGAATCTGTTCTTTTCTGACTCTTACCTTTAATATAACCTATACTGCATGTCTGTAGAAATGAGTGCCTATGTCTGTATTTGAACCTAGCCAGATCGCAGGTTGATGCATGCCAGTGGCTTACTATACATAGTGTATGTGTGCGCCAAACTATGACTACTCCCAAACTCTGTGACAATGGAAACTCCTGTCACCACGGCTACCTCTTCTTCCATGCATGACAGCAACTTTAATTAGTCTATGTTATTTTTGTTTTATAGATTTTCTTCCATCACTGAAGAATCTTTTTGGAAATCCAGTATACTTCCTCTATTTATGTACAAGCACTGTTCAGTTCAATTCTCTGTTCGGCATGGTGACATACAAACCAAAGTACATTGAGCAGCAGTATGGACAGTCATCCTCCAGGGCCAACTTTGTGATCGGTAGGCTCATCTGCCTTTCATGCTTCCTCAGAGGGACTCTCTTAGATGTACCTGATTAACTTGGGAATCTTGGAGAAGATCTTTCCAAGATTTAGGTAATTTATGACATTTTAGATGAGCTCAAAAAGTAGCAAGAATTTTGTAGCAAGAATTATTCGCATCTGTGGGTAAGTAACCCAGAGAGCACGCAGTTCTTGAAGTGATATCTTTGAGACGAAACATGCATTTTATGAGGAGTTTGTTAATAATACTGGATATTTGTCTTTTAAGTGTAGTGAAAGCCTCAAAACAGTGACCATTTTACATGAACAGTTTCCAGGATTATACAAAATGGACAATGAGATAGGTTAAAAGATGTTCATTCCAAAACAAAGCTTGTATTTTCACAGTCAAAAAACTTTTCTGACTCCTGGCAACTGGGTTAGTTCAAAGGGTTGTGTTTCTAGCAACACGGTCAATAATAAGATAGAAAAGTATGAAGAAATGAAAGAAGAGAAACCAGAACCTACAAATACATGATGACCACCACTGTGGAAGTAATTAGATATTAAAAAAAAAAAAAAA
>NW_016809129.1:1144272-1146915 GCF_001698545.2 Rhinopithecus bieti | reverse complement strand
TATAATTTATTATAGCATATTACACTATATAATAAGATAGTATTATATACTATATTATAATTTATGGTATATGATATATAATATGTGTAATATAATATATGGTAATATAGTAACATAGTAATAACATGATATTACATATAGTATATTACATATACTATAATGTATAATAATAATGCTATTATAAATAATATATTTATAATAAAAGCAGAAAACAACGTTCCACATGTTTATTGGTGGGCCACTATGCTCATTTTTCATGGCTATACCCTGGAGTGCAATGGACATTTGTGTTGTTTTCTACTTTTAGCTAAGAGTTATTTATAGTACTATAATAGATAATATAATGTATATTATATATATTATATTGCTAAGTGCAGTTGCTAAGTCAGAGGGAGAATATGTGTTTAAATAGAGTAGATATTGCCAAAACACAAGGAATTGTGCAAATTTATACTCCTACTAGAAATGTAAGAGCATTCCAGTTGCCCCACATCCTTATCAACACTTGGAATTGTTAATTCTTTTCATTGTTACCGTTCTTATGGGTGAGTTGTGGTATTTCATGGTGGTTTAATTTGCATTTACCTAAAACTCTATTCTTCAAAGTTTCTGACATGTCATGTCTACAGATAATTCAAATACTTTTGTGAGAGATAAGTAATAGTATCTAACAATTTCACATCATTATAGCTAGGATTGTTCCTGAGATCATCTTGGTTTCACATTAGTAAGTATAGGGTGCAGCCGACTAAGGGTAAGCAGGCCAATTATTCAATATCCTCTCACCCTTACTTTGATTATTTGTACAATGGTGAAAATAAATATATCACTAGGTTGAAATAAAGATGAAAGTATACAGATAAAATGCATGGTAAATGCATATATCACTCATTCAATAAATATTTCTGTCTTTCTTCTTCAACCTTTCTCTTTTTTTCTTAATTTTTTTTTTTAACTTGAGCTATGGAATAATGATCTTCCTGCAATAAAATGTGAGATAGACACAAAGAAGCACACGTCTTTTACTTATTTGAGAGAAGACATTTGACATACCATGGAGGGGAGAATAAACAGAAATTTCCTGACATGTTCAAGGGCCAACTGTTACAATGACAACTTAGCCTTGCTGTACATGTTTTTAAATGTTAGCCACATTCCTTCTAAAGTTTAGAGATAGCATTTTTTCTCATGCTAATTACTTTAACTTTGTAGAAAAAATATTAAAGGAAAATAAATGACAATAAAATTTAAATTCAAAGGCTGGGAAGCATATTGTGAAATGATTTGGCTTTTCATTTTATTTTATTTTGTTTATTTATTTATTTATTTTGAGACAGAGTCTCGCTCTGTCGCCCGGGCTGGAGTGCAGTGGCCGGATCTCAGCTCACTGCAAGCTCCGCCTCCCAGGTTTATGCCATTCTCCTGCCTCAGCCTCCCGAGTAGCTGGGACTACAGGTGCCAGCCACCTTGCCCGGCTAGCTTTTTTTTTTTTTTTTTTTTGTATTTTTTAGTAGAGACAGGGTTTCACCGTGTTAGCCAGGATGGTTGGCTTTTAAAGTTTGTGGAATTTTAAAAGATTTTAATGAAAGAAATTTGGATAGACAGCTAGATTTGCATTTTTTCTTTTGTCATTTATTTATTTATTTTATTTTCAACTTTCATTTTGGAATAGGGAGTACATGTACAGTGCAGGTTTGTTACAAAGCTATATTGCATAATGCTGAGGTTTAGGGTATGACTGAACCTGTCGCCCAGGTAGTGAGCATGGGTAACTTTTCAATCTTTCTCTTCTCCTTCCTTTCCCTCTCTAGTAGTTCCCAGTGTCTATTGTTCCCAACTTTATGTCCATGTGTGTCCAATATTTAGCTCCCACTGATATGTGAGAACATGTTGTATTTGGTTTTCTGTTTCTGAGTTAGTTCACTTAGGATAATGGCCTCCAGCTCCATCTGTGTTGCTGCAAAGGGCATGATTTTATTCTTTCTATGATTGCATAATATTCCGTGGTGTATATGTACCACATTTTCTTTATTCAATCTGTTGTTGATGGGTGACTAATTCCACGTTTTTGCTATTGTGAATAGAGCTGTGATGAACATATGGGTGCATGTGTCCTTTTGATAGGATACTTTATTTTCTTTTCGATTTATACCCACTGATGGATTGCTAGGTCATGTCCCGACCTGCAGGACAGTCGAACGGGCCCTGGAAGGGGGAATGGGAATGAAGGAGACAAGAAAACACGAGAAATGGAGACAAGACAAATAGCCTGATCAAGTCTCATTTAATGGTGGTGGTGCAATGCCTTATATAGGCTGGCAGAGGAAAAGGTTGGGCCAGGGCGGTGACAGGAGGCTGAGTTTACTCAAATTACAATTGCGCATGCGCCATTGGTTGATAATTTTCCCAGGCGTGGGATTGCGCCTGCACTGTAGGCTGCATATCTTCCTGGGCGGGAAAAATGTTTGCGCCCGCGGGAAAGGTTAGCGCGCGCGGGAAAGGTTTGTAATGAAGAACCCGGAAATGTGCCATCTTATCTCCGCTTTGCAGAGATCAAGGAAGAGAGGTCGGCTAATTCTGGGCCTCATGGCTCCGGACAGGTCCCCCTTTTTTATATATAATTGTGGCTAGAAGATTGTCCCT
>NW_016809129.1:1128738-1139267 GCF_001698545.2 Rhinopithecus bieti | reverse complement strand
CTGATGCTGGCTTAATTCTTGTCCCATAATCAGACACCATTACTCACCTCTGGTTCCAACACGGCAGGCTCCCGCGACGTCTGGAGGAATTTCTTCCACTTTCACTTTCGGCCGACCTTAGTGCCTTCTTCCTCACTCTTTTTCCCGTGTCCAGGTCCCTGTTTGGGCGCCAGGTGTCCCGACCTGCAGGACAGTCTAACGGGCCCTGGAAGGGGGAGTGGGAATGGAGGAGACAAGAAAACACAAGAAATGGAGACAAGACAAATAGCCTGATCAAGTCTCGTTTAATGGTGGCAGTGCAATGCCTTATATAGGCTGGCAGAGGAAGAGGTTGGGCCAGGGCGGTGACAGGAGGCTGGGTTTACTCAAATTACAATTGCGCATGCGCCATTGGTTGATAATTTTCCCGGGCGTGGGATTGCGCCTGTGCTGTAGGCTGCATATCTTCCTGGGCGGGAAAAATGTTTGCGCGCATGCGGGAAAGGTTAGCGTGCGCGGGAAAGGTTTGTAATGAAGAACCCGGAAATGTGCCATCTTGTCTCCGCTTTGCAGAGATCAAGCAACAGAGGTCGGCTAATTCCGGGCCTCATGACTCCGGACAAGGTCAAATGTTAGTTCAACTCTTAGTTATTTGAGAAGTATCCAAACTGCTCTCCATAATAGCTGGACTGATTTACATTCCCACCAAAAAATGTGCAGGTATCCCCTTTTCTCCTCAGCCTCACCAACATCTGTTATTTTTTGACTTTTTAACAAAAGCCATTTTGACTGGTGTGAGATGGTTTCTCATTGTGGTTTTTATTTGCATTTCTGTGATGATTATTTCTGAAGAGCATTTCTTCATATCTCTGTTGGCTGCTTACATTTTTTTTGTTTGTTTGTTTGTTTTGGGGGGTTTTTTGTTTGTTTGTTTGTTTGTTTGTTTGTTTTGAGACAGAGTCTCTCTCTCTGTGTTGCCCAGGCTGGAGTGCAGTGGCGCGATCTCAGCTCACTGCAAGCTCCGACTCCCACACTCATGCCATTCGCCTGCCTCAGCCTCCAGAGTAGCTGGGACTACAGGTGCCCACCACCACGCCCGGCTAATTTTTTGTGTTTTTAGTAGAAACGGGATTTCACCGTGTTAGCCAGGATGGTGTCGATCTCCTGACCTCATGATCCGCCCACCTCAGCCTCCCAAAGTGCTGGGATTATAGGTGTGAGCCACCACACCCGGCCACATATTTTCTTTTGTGAAGTGTCTGTACTTGTCCATTGTCTACTTTTTAATGGAGTTATACACTATTTTCTTGTTGTTTTAAGTCTGGATATTAGATCTTCATCAAATGCATAGTTCATGAATATTTTCTCCCATTCTGTAGAATTTCTGTTTACTTCCTTGATGTTGTCTCTTGCTGTGCAGAGCTCTTTAGTTTAATTAACTTACCACTTTTTGGTTTTGTTGCAGTTGCTTTTGAGGACAAAGACATAAATTGTTTGCCAAGTGTGATACTGAGAAGGGTATTTACTAGGCTTTCTTCAGGATTTTTATAGTTTAGATTCTTACCCATAAGTCTTTAATCCATGTTGAGTTAATTTTTATATATGATGATAAAAGGGGTTCAGTTTCATTCTTTTGCATATGACTAGCCAGTTATCACAGTACCATTTATTGAACATGGAGTCCTTTTTCCGTTTCTTGTTTTTGTCAGCTTTGTTGACGATGAAATTGTTGTAGGTGTGTGGCTTTATTTCAATTTAAGCTTCTCCTATAAATATTAAGTTACATACAAATGATCTTATCTTTTCCTTCTCAATACAGAGACTGTAATAATTTAGTCATTTTTGCTTAATTTCTTAGAATGCCTTTTGTAGACCTCTAGTAGACAAGATATATCAACTATCATTTATGACAATGATTATCACTCTCAATTTTTGGAGGTGTTACACAGACAAGTAAGAAAAAATTAAGAGAATTATTTGAAGGACAGTTGCTTATAAAAGACATTATTATTATTATTGTGAAAGTCCAGGATATAACATGAAGTTTACTAGGAGAGAAATTCTAAAACATCTCCAAGTACTATTATTATAACTCATAACTATTTCAATCCAAGGCATCGGTATGGAAATCAAAGTTTCTAGTTTCTAGTCTACTATAATCTAGTCAAACATTTTACACATCCCTTATAACTCCTTTTTACATCAGTCTCAAGGAATAAGATCTTTAACCTGATGAGTGTGCTAAAACAATAATAATTATGTAATAAAATATAACAATATAATAATAAATTAGCTTTTAAATTTCTCTAAGTTTTTCTGATATTTGGGTAAATATGCATGTTGAATTCAAAAGAAAACACAGAAAATAAATTGAAACAAATTTTAGACACTAGTGTAAATTAATATTTCCATTTGGAATACTTCGTTGATGGTAGATGGTAAAAATTTTTAGATCAACACATTTTATGATATGGGTGGAGAATAAATCAAAGTTTAATTTCTATCTCACTAATGATTTAAAAATACCGAAAATGAAAGAGAAGCCTGAGGAAGGAAGAAACACGTCTTATATGATGTAAAGGAAATTTGTTATCAACTTGACCCAGCATGGACAACTTAATACATCCTGTGAAATTTGAAAGGGAGAATCAAATCAACATTATATTTGAAATGTACTAATATTTTTTGGAATTGTGTTATAATTTAGTTATCTTGAAATAGGAGAGTAAGATATCAGGAGAAGTGCTATAAATTAATACACTAAAGTTTATTCATTTAGCACATTTTATTGGAAACCATTGAAGGAACATGGGATTCAATTCAATTCACCATTCTTCCTTTGAGGGTTTGGTTGGAGGTTGGGATACATGAATTGAAAAAACTAGCAGGTAATTGTTAAGGCATCAAGTCTGCTGCCTATGGGCCCCTGCACAAGGAACACCTGATGAGCGAGAAAATGAGGTTCTGATGACCAAGTTGTGAGCCCTGGTGCCAAATGTGTCCCCTGGAAGCCCCATATGACTGGTGGAACCTGTGAGAAGGAACTCTACTTGGGGCAAGCTCAGAGTACTCTGGGAGAACAAACCTAATCTTGGAGCCAGGAAGAATTCTCAAGCAGAAGATGATCATACCTAAATCAAGAGAAAAGGATAAGAAAGTATTAAAAGATGAAAACATAAGAAAGAGGGTAGAGGTTTTTATCAGACAAAGCAAATATCTTGTGCGGAAGGATCTGGAGTCAAGAAATATTCTGGAAGTTTCAAGGAAACACTGTCCACCAAAAAGAGGTAAATCAAGAAAGGATGTTCCTGATTTTTAATAATTTATACTGAGGGTGCAGATGTCCCTAGGATTATCTCATTTCAGTTCTCAGGCTATTCTAGGCTGTTGGGGGTGGGGGATGTCAATGGAATCCAACACGGCACATAGCTACAGACAAGGCTACACCTTGTGTTATTACTCCTTAAGTACCGAGTTCAATTGGTACTTTACAAAATAAAATAAAATGTTAGAAACATGCTCTGAAGGTTTCAGTTCGGAGTTTGGTTTTCAGAAGATACTTTTTTCATAAAGCAATTTGGAGATGGAATTGAGAGTGAAAATGTAGGACTCTGTTGTTTGTGTCAGCTTTGGCTTTGTGGAAGGCATTGATAGTCAGGTACTATGTTTTATATATTCATTGCATGTATGTATGTGTGTAAAAGTAGGCACTTCAAGGATATATCTCAAATTCATAGCAGCACTTTCTTCGGGAGAAGGAAGATGAAACCTGAAACAAAGGGAAAACTAATTTTATCCACTTCCACATTTTAAAAAATCAGAAAATTTAGGAGAAACCACTAACATTAATTAATTGGGCCCTAAATAACTGGGTTTGTTGATATATTTTCTATAATCTATTCACTGTTTTTAAAATAGTAATCAGGTGCCTCTAAGTTGCCTTTTGGCTATTCAGGTTTCCAGATTTTCATCTCTGCTGCTTACCATACCCAGGAACCTCAGTTCAGATGGAAAAGCAAAAGTTAGCATTTCTTCTCTTTTTCATTTCGCTAACTTCATGATCATGCCCCCTTTAAGGTGGGATGATTTCTA
Source organism: Rhinopithecus bieti (assembly GCF_001698545.2). NCBI lineage: Eukaryota > Metazoa > Chordata > Mammalia > Primates > Cercopithecidae > Rhinopithecus > Rhinopithecus bieti. Next base: position 1,135,196 of record NW_016809129.1, on the reverse strand, counting down.
ATATGATAATTTAAATGTTAACTTATACAACCTATGGTCAAATAAAAACAGATGAATCAAAATGTCCCTTTGTTATCATCTGTACATGTTAGAAATATTTTGCGGGGGTCTGGCCTGCAGTCCCCAGCTGCATGACAGCTGAGACACATACTCAGACACAGATAATCACTATAACAGTGGGCCAGGGGGCTGCCGGCACTAGGGGCCCACGAGAGTTGGCTGCCCCTCCAAGCTGGTAACGCTTGCATTTGTTTAGTGCAGATTTAATTGGCAAACGCTTTGAGTCAACACACCCGTGGGTAATTAACCTGGTTGCCCCCACCCAGGAGATGGCCATCCTGCCCGTGATCAAAGGTTGATTTTTAGGACCACATGAGTAAGTAAGCTATTTAGATAAACTCCCCTATATTCCTTTGTATCTGTGCCCTAAGTTATCTGGTTCCTGAAAAGAGAATCTGGCTGCCTTCAGCCAAACTATCTGAAGTTATGCAAACCACGCTTGGTCTTCCAAGAGGGTCTGCTTCTTTCTATTCCTATAATTTCTTCTGCCACTCTGACTGATCTCCCACAATATATTTTTTTAAATAATGTAATAGCAAGCCAGAGACCATTGTATGTTGATATTTGGGGTTCTATGATGCTTTGTTAAGAAACTAAATATATAAACTTAAAAAGAACAAAAAAAGGGAAAGAAAGAAGAAAATTTGCATGTCATTATCACTAGATGTCAGTGTTTTCATTTTTATTTTACAATTTCACATTGGGTTGTAAGTCAGACTTGTGTACTTGAGATTATTTTTTACTACAGCAAATGCTGATTTTGTCTTTGAACCTTATCTGTTGACTAGAGTACATGCAAACTTTAGCCCTTTCATTATTTGAAGGAGATGGATTATCTCAAAACCTCAAGAAAACATGGACATCAATGACTGATAGGTAGACAATATGATAAATAAATTCTAATTAGCAGAGAATTTATTTATTGTTAAGTGCCAGATTGTTCTTCTTTAGAGTTACACCATTTACAATCCAACATATGGCACCAAAGTGCCTCTTTTCCCAAGTCTTTTGCAATATAAGGGTTCCATTCCCCACCCCACCGCCAATATTTTCATCTTCGTAAATCGGATGGATAGAAATTAATTGCATGATATTTTTGTGCTAAACGTTGTGCTGATAACTCTTCATAAATAATGGAATTTAGTGACCTCTACAATGCTATTAGCTCCATATTATAGATGAGGAGACAGGTTTAGAGACATTCAAAGAATTACCTGCAGTTGCACAGCTATTCAGCGGTGGAACTGAGATCTAAACCCAGGCAGCTGGGATTCCAGAGTCTAAGCTCTTAACTACTAAGTTGAACCTCTTCCTAGTATTGTTTACAGCTCACAGTTATTAGATTACTAGTGAGGTTGCACATCTATCAAAAAAGATAATGTGCATCTATTTATCAAGGATTCTATTTCCCAAACCCCTGAAGGAGAGGCAACATAGCAGTGATTGAAAGCATAGGACTTGACATCAGTCTCTCTGCATTCAAATCTGCTTTGCCCACTTACTAACTGTGACTGTGAACAAATAGCTCTCTGAAGTGAAGCTAATAATATGCCTACTCTTAAGGTTGTGGTGAAAATTCAATGTGATAATATTAACATATCAAATTCTCAGTTCAGTGGCTGGTACATTATTAGCAAATAAATATAGGTGGTGGTTGTTGTTATTAGGAAGGATACCGCACTCAAAGCTAAGAAGCTGACTCAACAAAAACAAATTTTGCCAGGGTGGGAGCCAGAAAACAGAAACCAAGACTTAAAAAAAAAAGTTTTCTGTATCCTATGTGCCTATTATTTTTTATACACAACATTAAAGAACATTAATGGGCACCTAATTGTACTTGTTAATGCTGGAATTGGACCAGAAAGACCAGAAAGATTTTTTTATTCATTTGGTATTTATTAATTTAATACTCTGTGCTAGACATTGTGCTAGACAGAACCTGAGACCATACAGTTGTACCACCATTAATCTATAGCCTAGACACTCATCATACACTCTTTGTATATGTCAGTAGATGATAGTGACTGAATATTTCCATAATTTAAAGTGACAAAATAGTCTTTAGAAAGTTTGTGTTATTGCACTCAGATCTTTTTCAGAGATTCACAAATGATATATTTTTCTCATTTCTCAGGGCTCATCAACATTCCAGCAGTGGCACTTGGAATATTCTCTGGGGGGATAGTTATGAAAAAATTCAGAATCAGTGTGTGTGGAGCTGCAAAACTCTACTTGGGATCATCTATCTTTGGTTACCTCCTATTCCTTTCCCTGTTTGCACTGGGCTGTGAAAATTCTGATGTGGCAGGACTAACTGTCTCCTACCAAGGGTATGTTCCCTCATTAAATAGTTTGAGGATATTGGTTTGTTTAACTAAATCAATTATTGGTGGAGCTGCAAAAAGGAATTTGATTTTTAAACATCTCAACTATGGAATAACTGACAATATTTAGAATCTGTTATTGTCACCAGAATTTGTCATCTCCTTTGATTTTAGAGAAATATAAAAATTGCTAAACCCGTATTTTACACTAGAGAACCAACCTGATTAATTTAGAAAAACAACATGATAGTGGAAATACAAACCTTGAATCATGCCTCTGTCTATTCTTAATGAAATCATGTACATGTGGTTTAAACTAATCCAATTTCAATTTTCCCATCTTAAAAACAGAATAACTACCTTTTAAACCTTTGTAGGGTTTAAGCAAGCTAACATACATGAAAGTGAATACTACTTGCCTGACACAAAATAAATGTGCCATTCATGGAAACAATAGTTTTTTTCTCCTTTGGACATCTGAGGAACTGGAGTTACCTCTTTGCAATCCTCCATAGTTGCTGTTGTGCTTGAATCATGTAAAGTTTCAGGAAACAGTGTCTGTCCTTCAACCCAGTGCTCTCCATAAAAGTTCTCTTTAGCTGAGTGTCTTGCAATTGGTCAGGAGAATATTTAGTGATGCCCTCAGGCCTGTCATCTTGTATGAGGTGGGTGATTACATTGCTTGGTTTCCAGAGTCTCTCTCAATACAAGGTTGGATCTTGTAGAAACTATATTGCCCTTGCCCATTGAGAGTCTTTCCCATCACTCTACCACTTAACATGAGTTTTCAGAGGTAACTTTCTTCATCATTTCACCTATCTATGCATTATTTGTTTTCTAAAAAAAAATCAAGCCTCCATCGTGTGCCAGGAAGGCCTCTCCAACTGTATCTGCCTAGCCACCTGAAACTCTGCCTGTGGCTCAAAGGCAAACACTCCTGACACTATATTCTGTTTCCTGCCTATTCTGTGGCTTCTTGCTTACAGCCTGCTGTCCATCTCCTTTCCTACTCTTGCTCCACTGCTTATCTGTCTTGTCTCTATGTTCCAACTTCCATCACCTTTATTAACCTGGTTTCACCTGCTGCTAAATGAGCACCTGTTATAGTTTTGGCCATCTACAATGTTCAGGAAAATTGGTTAATGCAAAGTTCATAAATTATGGCTTCTGGGAGTTATCAAAGCCACATTGTTAGACTCAGCTGAGTGTAGTGCTGCCTTAGTGAAAGTCAGCGATGTGGATTAAGAATGTTATTTGTAACTATGAAATGGAAGAAGATTCTTCCATTTGGAGAGAGCAGAAGCCCAGTGCCATCTTTAACTGCCCCAGAAATCCTCACGGTAGAGGGACAGTTGTTGAGGACTTTATAGTTTGTGATTTCCAAAACACCTTAACTTTCATGATCTCATTTATATCCTCAGAACACCTTGATGAGGTTAGTTTTGTTATCCTTGTTTAAAGGTAACTGCATGGATCTGGGACTTGAACACAGGCATAACTCAAAGTAGAACATTCTTTCTACATTATAATTTCTAAGCCAAAAGTAAACACAAAGCAGACAACAAAAGTAAACTTTGAGATTCCCATTAAAAGTATTCCTACATAATCAAAGATTAAATATTTTAAAGGAATAAAAGGTAACATTTTCATTGAGTGAGTACTAGCCTCTTCAAAGCAGTCACCTTGAAAGGCTGTAACTATTGCAGTAATGCTATTGTTGTTTAAAATATTCTAAGGCTCTTCTTTTGAAATTTCTTTGTATATTTTTGAGAATATTCTTAACAAGGGCAAAGATTTAACCTTTAAGGAAAAGCTCTCATCTTTCAAAATAACTATTTTGAAAGAAAATCTCATTTGGGTATAAACATTCTGGCATATTTGTCAAAACTCTTCTTATAATTAAAATTCTAAATTACAAATCTACTGTCAGCACACCCTTCAGAAAACATGTATGTCGTTGATTCCTGCTCCTGGTGATAAATTAAACTTACTCTCAATAACATAAAGTATTTTTCTTTATAAAATATAAAATGATTCCCATGGAGTTTTCCATGTTGCTTTATTCCAAACGCTGTCTTGACCTGGATATTCAATAGGAAAACTGAAGACGAGCCTTAGATATGATAATGGAGGAAATCTCTCTTCTGCAATAACAAGGATAACTCTGATGTGACATGAGAATTTATAATCAAGAGGGCTTGCAGGGTTCTGTTTCCAGGTTTGTCACTAGCAAGCAGTGTGAATTTGAGCAAGTTTTATACTTTCAGATATTACAAACAGTCTCAGTTAACAATTAAAATTTTATGGAAGGGAATAGGATTAAACATTCCTATAGCACATCTCGGAAGGCCTAGTTCAGTACCCTTTCACACTATTTGGAGACATCTCAGAGGTCTTTGGTTTGTACTTTTGAGGTGACAGAATTCATCATACCAGCTCTACTAGATGGAGTATTACATTGATTAAGAAATTATGGTTGCCATCATTAGTGACAATACTTCTCAGAGGCAGAATCCAAGTGATTAATTTCTCTCTCCAAAATAAAGTATCTTTTTTTAAATTAACTAACTTACTAGAAGTTTTGTTTCTTAGCTATCTGTGTGACAGGAATTATTCTTGGTTCTGGAGATATGGGAGTGAATAAAAAAATAGTTCCTACCTCTGTTGATTGTATATTTCAGTGTATTTCTTGTTTGTTTAAGCTCCTCAAATATTTTTTTAAAAAATGGGGGGGGGGAAGAGGAGGAATAAGCAAATAAATAAACACATTTGAAAATAAGGAGCAGAAAAAATGAAGTATGGAGGACCAGTGAATGGCATATATGGTGCAGATAGAAATGACTTACCATTGCAAAAGTTCCCTTTGAGAAGAATAGAGGGAAATGAATCATAAAAAGGATAAAAGCAGGAGGATTAGGCCATTCATGTGACAGAAAAAAAAAGTGAGGGAGAGAGAATACTGGGAGAGATGAAGGGTAAATATAAGAGCAAATGGCAGAGAACAAAAAAAATGAAGAAGAAAAGAAAGAATGCAATCAAAATTTTGTGTAATAACTCAAAAAAGTCCATTGGAGGGGGACAAATTTTGTCTCGTTAATATTTGTAACTATCTCCTATTCTCCCAGAGCTAGCAGTTAGTAGGTTTCCAGTAAAATTTTATGAACAAATAAATGGATAAGTCATTGAACTTACTTGCGAATTTGAGCAAGAAAGGATGCTATCAGCTAAGAAAGAGCACTACACACTGGTAGGATACACAGGAGAAAGGTTGAATGAACTGAGAATGCACTTATTGGTAACACATATGCAAGAGGACATGTAACTCCTGCAAACACCGAAAGAGAATTAACTGATAACTGATTGGCTATTTTTGCTTTTAATGGACCATTAGCAACAGCCATTCCACTCACATTTAGACAACAATTCTGAATGAAATTTGCACACACACACACACACACACCACCTGTGATGCATTTAAGTAATGTCATAAATTGCTCTAAAAGTTTACTTTTCTACCTTGTTAGCTATTGTTGTACACCTTTGCACAGAAATATATTAGATGATCCTAGGGACAGTAGACTGAAACCTATAAGCTAAGAATTGGACATCATGTGAATTTGTAAACCTCTAAAGATAACTTTCAAAAAAAGTTTTTTATTAGTAAACTTACATTTCCTGACCAGAAGCTGGCATTTCTGATGACAACTGTGTTTCTAAAAGGCAAATTTTGTTGGTAGTGTCATTTATATCACTCAAGAACATTGATTTTTTTTGAAAATATTCAGGTGCTACCTGCCAAGAGGTAATATTTTATATTGTTATATTTCTTTTCAGAACCAAACCTGTCTCTTATCATGAACGAGCTCTCTTTTCAGATTGCAACTCAAGATGCAAATGTTCAGAGACAAAATGGGAACCCATGTGTGGTGAAAATGGAATCACATATGTATCAGCTTGTCTTGCTGGTTGTCAAACCTCCAACAGGAGTGGAAAAAATATTGTAAGAAATCACCTCTCAAGTATATGGTGATGGTCCTGTTACAATATAAACAACAAAACTCTATGGGGCTCACA